>NW_025816940.1:956511-1010515 GCF_002878395.1 Capsicum annuum | reverse complement strand
TATCTAAGCTGAGATCAAAAGATCAAATCTTGATCAAAATCTGAAAAAAACTAATCATAGGGTGCTTAAAGCATTGTCATTCTTACAATATCAATATTCAACTAAGAATTAATAACATATGCATCAAATTCATGTCAAATCATCATAAGTTCTTGCTAAATAATGAAAATATTAATTATTCAATTCTAAATCTGGAAATTAATGTCATACCCATAAAAATACAAAAGTAGACATGCAATTCAACATCCAAATCACTTGTAATCTCATAATCTTCAAATAGCAATATTTGGGTATGAACCCTGATTTGAAACTCATGTAAATTCATGTGAAATTAACTTCAAAAACTAATTTTGGACATAAGGATAAAAGAATTATCCTTCTTGAAAACCCTACATATTTTAGTTAATGAATGGATGAAGAAGCTTGGACTTTGAGTTCCTATTTGTGCTCTTAAAAATTTTTTCTTGAAGATCTTGAATTTTGGATTATCTTGAAAAAAGAATGGCGGAATTTAGATTTCTTGAGATTTGAAATTTGAGGTTCTAGGGTTTCTTGGAGAGGAATTTGATGAATCATGAGTGTATTAGCTTAGAATTGGTTTAATCTTGTGTTTTTCATGATTTGGGGGCTTTGGAAATAACTAGATTGCCCTTTGGAAAATTTAATTTGGAACTAAAAATCCTTATTTTGCACTTCACTGCAACATGGCACCATCACGGTGGCTTACTGGAAAAAGGACGAGTGCTATTTTGGGCTCTGGCGCGATGCGGTGTCTATCCCATTGAGAATTTTTCTACGATACCAGCTAATTGCGGTGAGCTACTGTAAAGGGACGAGTGGGATTTTGGACTTCACCGTGATAGAGAGTTATCACAGTTCTTTACTAGAAAATGGACAATTATGAATCTATTGCCAAATGAGCTTACTTGAGGTTAGAGTCCATTATCTTATACGGCTTGAGGTTAGAGTCCCTTGCCTAATGAAAATATAAGAGTTTATAGTCCCATGCCTAACGAAAGGGCATAAGGTTAGATTCCCCCCAACGAAGGTGTGTAGTTGAAGTCCCTTGTCTAATGAGAATGCATGTGTGCTTAAAGTCCCTTGTATAATGGGAATATATGAGGTTAAATTCCTTTGCCAAATAAGAAATATTTGAATCTATAAGTATGGAAGGTCGGAGTCCTCCACCATATGACATGTGAATGAGTACATTGAGAGTATTGCTAAGTCTTTTTTCTTTGTAACACATTATGAACATGTTATATATATCTACATGTATGATTATGTATATAAATGTGGTTGAATATGATGTCTTGACTTTGCCTTAAATGATAATTCTATTTTATCCTGATTCTTGAGTTACATATTAGCGCTCCAACCGCTAACCATCTCCGAACGATATGTCCCCACGTGACATAGGGGCCAAAGCTTCTTCTTTTCTTCCTTTGCAGTGACAGGTGTTCAATCAGATTGTGTGGTTGACATTGAAGTGGTGAGCTTCCATACCTTGGGAGTCATACATTTCATAGTCTTTAGCTTATAACATAGACTTGTCTTGGATTTGGTTTTGGCTATTATCGGGGGCATGTCCTGACATATACTTATATAGACTTTAAATGTGTGTTGATGCATTATGGATGACTGTGGACTTGGGAATGTTGGTAAAAAAATATTGGCATTAATGGAATGTTTAGATATTGCTTAATTTATGACTATTAATCTTATTTTTTTGTTACTTTCATATATGGTCGGAGCTCATCTAACCATTATGATTTGATAAGATGTCTAGGTTAGGTTAATGGGGCGATCTCTAATCCAAGTTGGGCTTGAGATGCCCACATGACATGGCCTAGTTTTGGGTTGTGTTAAGTTGTTCTTAGAGCCTAGGGTCATGGTCAGATGGGTGTCCATAATGCCGTGTGAAGTAGTCTCTTTTATGGATGTAAAGCGCACCACAATTATAAGAGAGGGGCTATGAAACATTTAGGAATGGTTTCCTTTCTTGTTTTTCAATCTTAAGCTATAAAGTCTAAGGTCTTGGATTTCTCTAAATTCTATTTTCTTTTATTTTTTATCATGCCTCCAAGGGGATTTGATATGCAGGCAAACACGTCGGCCCCGACTGAGGGACCTATGGATAAAGCTCATCTAACTGTTGAGGTCTAGACCCGAGCTAGGGCTGGGTTATCTGACCATTCTCATAGGGTTTTACCTGTCCCCACCAACCTCGACTATGAGACTGACCCTCCTATCTTGTCACCTCAAGGGGATGCTACTAATATTGAGTTTCGTCGCTCCATCAACCTCTTAACGCAATTGATAGCCTCTTAATCAGAGTGTGGTACTCTGACTAACATTTATTCTGAGGCCAAAAGGGTTGGCCAATTTATGAGGTTTAACCCTCCTATGTTCACAGGTACGGAGTTTGAGAAGGATCCTCAAGACTTTGTTAATGAAATAGAGAAGATTTTCCAAATCATGAATGCTTTAGAGTTTGAGGTCATTGATTTTTCCTCCTACCAATTGAAGGATGTTGTGTACCAATGGTACAAAGGGTGGGAGTTGTCTAAAGGTGTGGATGCTAGTTCTGTCATATGGGAGGATTTCTCTAATAATTTCTTGGACCTCTTCTTTCCTTAAGAGTTGAGAAAAATGAAAGTAGAGAAGTTCGTGACCTTGAAGCAAAGGAATATATTTGTTCAGGAGTATGCCTTAAGATTCCATAAGTTGTCTAGGTATGCCTCTGAGATGGTTTCTAACATGAGGGCTAGAATGCAAAATTTATGTCAAAATTATCCTGTGAGTTGGTGCTTGAGAGTAAAATGGCTTTGTTGATCGAAAAGATGAACATATCTAGGTTAATTGTGTATATGCAACAAGTGGAGGAAGACAAAAAGAAATAGGTTGAGTTTAGTGATAGGAAAGGGAAAAAATCTGAGCCCTTCAAACAAAGTGGTAGAGGCGATGGCAAATGGCAAAGAAAGAAGTGGGGGAGTTTGAGTTCTTTCTCCTCGGCTTGTGCTCCTTGCCCAAAGTCATCGCGTGATCGTCAGTCTTAATTTAATGATAGATCCCGATCATTGGGTGTCCAATCTCTGATTGGTGAGGCTCATTCGGCTCTATCCTACCCAGCTTGTAGATTCTGTGGTCAGCCTCATCGTGATCAGTGTGAGAAGGGGCAAAACGGATATTTTAGATGTGGCCAAATTGGGCACTTGTATTGAGAGTACCCCTCTTTATTGGCTTCCTGGTCCAATAGGGCCCTTATTGCTACTTCACCTACTCCTGCATCGAAGGTTGCTTTTCTGCTTTAACTTTTATTTCTGGCACCGACGCTGGCCGAAATCACTTGTATGCACTTGATACTTGCCAGGATTCTGAGCTATCTCTTGATCTTGTCATGGGTGTTGAAAATTTTCTCCCGTGATGTGTATTGTCTGCTTGATCCAGGATCTACCTTATCTTATGAGACTTCATTTGTGGTTGTGCATCTAGGCTTTGGTCATGAGATTTAGTCAGTTTCTTTTTCTATTTATACCCCGATAGGAGACGCAGTAGTTGTTAAAAGGGTCTATAGAGGGGTGTGATTTTTGTTAGTGGTAGAGAAACTCTTATGGACTTAATAGAGTTGGACATAATTGATTCTGACGTTATTTTAGGGATGGAATGGTTTTATTTGTGTTATGCTTCCTTAGATTTTTCGTACCCATAGGGTTATATTTAAATTCTCTAATGAGCCAGTTACTCTATGGGAAGGGGGTACTTTAGTGCCTAAAAGGAAGTTCATTTCATATCTTAAGGCCCAAAAGTTGATCATAAAGGGGTGTTTGTATTATTTGGTCCGAGTTATTAATTCTAACTTGGAAGGTTCTTCTCTAGAATCCAATCATGTGGTTGATGAGTTTCCTGAGGTTTTCCCCGATGATCTTCCTAGTAGTCTTCTCGATAAGGAAATTGATTTTGGGATTGATCTTATTTAAGACACTCGTTCAATTTTTATCCCTCCTTATAGAATGGCTTTGGAAGAGCTCAAATAGCTTAAGGAGCAATTGAAAGACTTTTTACATAAAGGTTTTCTCCATTCTAATGTGTCTCCTTGGGGTGCTCCTATTTTGTTTGTGCAGAAGAAGGATGGTTCCCTTCGTCTGTGCATTGATTATCGTTAGTTGAACAAAGTGACCATAAGGAATAAATGTCCTCTTCCTAGGATCGATGATTTGTTTGATCAACTTCAAGGTGCAAAGTATTTCTCTAAGATAGATCTTAGGTTGGGTTATCATCAACTTAAGATTAGGGAAGTAGATATCCCTAAGACCGTTTTTAGAACCCGGTATGGTCACCATGAGTTTTTAGTCATGTCATTTGGGATGACCAATGCCCCGGCGACATTCATGGATTTAATAAATAGTGTCTTTCATCTGTTCTTAGACATGTTTGTCATTGTCTTCATCGATGATATCTCGGTCTATTCTAAGAGTGAGACGGGTTATGTCGGTCACCTCTATGTCGTATTATAAACTTTGAATGATCATTGTTTGTATGCCAAGTTCTCTAAGTGTGACTTTCTAGTTGAAAGTCGTGACCTTTCTTGGTCATGTTATATCTACTGAAGTAATTATTGTAGATCTTCAAAAAGTTGTTATGGTTAAGAAGTGGCCTAGACCTGTGACTCCAATCCATAGTAGAAGCTTTTTGGGTCTAGCAGGTTACTATAGAAAATTTATGGAGAGTTTTTTTACTATAGCTTCCCCATTGATAAAGTTGACCGTGAAAAAGGACAAGTTCTTATGGTTGGATCCGTGTGAGAGTAGTTTTGAGAAGTTGAAAGATAAATTGACTTTGGCTCCGGCTTTGACCGCGCCCAAGGGTAATGATGCTTTCATAGTGTATTCTAATGATTTTGGTATTGGGCTTGGTTGTCTGTTGATGCAAAATGGTACGGTGGTGGCCTATGCTTCTAGGCAATTAAAAGTTCATGAAAAGAACTACCCTACTCATGATTTGGAATTGTTAGCCATGGTTTTTGCCTTGAAGATTTGGCAACATTATCTCTATGGAGTTCATGTCGACATCTTTCTGATCATAAGAGTCTTTAATATGTGTTTACTCAAAAAGAGTTAAATGTCCAACAAATGAGGTATCTTGAGCTGTTAAAAGACTATAATATGAGTCTTCATTACCATTTGGGTAAAGCTAATGTAGTCATCAATTCTCTTAGCCGATTGTCCATGGAGAGTTTAGCCTGTGTGGATGAGGATAAGCAGGAACTGGTGAAGTACATTCACCGTTTGGCTAGTCTTAGAGTTCATCTTGCGGACTCCGGGGATGGCGGTGTGTTTGTGCATCCGGTATCTCAATCTTCTCTTATTGTTGTGATAAATAAAAAGCAAGTATTGGATCCCAATTTCATGAAGATCAAGGGCAGTGTGGGTCAACAAAAGGTAGTTGACTTTGTGATTGGTGGTGATGGTATCTTGAGGTACCAAGGTAGACTATATGTTCCCGATATCAATTGATTGAGGGAAAGAATTATGGTCGAGGCTCATAAATATCAATATTCTATACATCACAATTCTACAAAGATGTATCATGATCTTAGAGAGTTCTGTTAGTGGGGTAATATAAAGCAAAATATCGCTAGTTATGTGGCTAAGTGTATGGTGTGTCAAAAAGTGAAAGTTGAACACATGAGGCCCGGAGGCTTGTACCAAGAGATTGACTTGCCTGCATAGAAGTTGGAGAAAATTAATATCGATTTCATTATCGATCTTCCCAGATCTCAGAACCAATGTGATTCTATTTGGGTCATTGTGGATAGGATAACCAAGTCCGCATACTTCTTGCCCATAAAGACTAATTATTCGGTGGAGGACTATGCTAAGTTGTATCTCGTGGAGATTGTAAAATTACATGGTGCTTCAGTTTCTATTATCTCGGATCATGGTACTCCATTTTTATCTCACTTTTGGAAGTTGTTCCAAAAAGGTTTGGGGACTAAGGTGTGCCTTAGTATCACTTTCCACCCGCAGATAGATGGACAAGCGGAGAGGACCACCCTAACATTGGAGGTTATGTTGTGTGCTTGTGTGCTTGATTATGGCGGTAATTGGTATGACCATTTTCCTTTGATTGAATTTGCCTATAACAATAGTTACCACTTTAGCGTTAGTATGGCTCTTTTTGACACATTTTATGGTTAGAGATGTCATTCTTCTATTGGGTGGTACAAATTTGGTAAGGGTAAGCTACTTGGCCCCAATTTAGTTCACCAAGCCTTAGAAAAGGTGAAGGTGATTTGTGAGAGGTTGAAAACCACTCAAAGTCACCAAAAGTCCTATATGGATGTGAGGCGTCGGGATTTAGAGCTTAATGTTAGTGAATGGATATTCTTGAAGGTGTATCCCATGAAAAGGGTGATGTGATTTGATAAGAAGGGGAAGCTTCGTCCCCGGTATGTTAGTCCCTACTTGATTTTGAAAAGGGTGTGCAATGTTGCCTATAAGTTGGATTTACCTTATAGTTTGACCTCCATTCACCCGGTGTTCCATGTCTCTATGTTGTAAAAATGTGTGGGTGATCCTTTATTGGTTGTTCCATTAGAGAATATTGGTATTTCAGACTTTTTTTCCTATGAGGAGGTCCCGGTGAGGATCTTAGATCATTAAGTTTGTCGGTTGTGAATGAAAGAAGTGGCTTCGGTGAAAGTTCTATGGAGGAACTAAAAGTCCGAGGAAGCTACTTGGGAGGCGAAAGAGGACATGAAATCTAATCATCCACATTTGTTTTCTATTCTGGAAACTTGTGATTGTGGTATGTGTTAATCATTATGCCTTGATTGAAGTCTTTGTTAGACAATGGGTTCAAGTCCCAACACTTTCCATTAAGCAAGTCTGATGATAGACGATGGCTTAAAGTTCCTAAGCTTTGAATTACATAAGTTCCTTTGATAAATAGTGGGTTTGAGTCCCACAGTAAATGAGATGAACGGTTGATTGATAATGATTGTGATATGTGTTATATCCTTGTTATGTGCCTTGTTTTCTAAATGTTAAAAGGTTGGTTGGAGTGTATTAACTTGTTTTATGCTGCTCTTACATGTCATTCAAGGACGAATGATCTAAGTGGGGGAGAATTGAAACACCTAGGCTTTGGACCCTTAGGAAATTCCTTGATTGAGGATTCCAGACTAGGTATGACTAAGGGTACTAGTCGTACCCTTGTATACGACTTTAGTGACCTCTCTTGTACCCTAGGCAGTTAGAGGGAGTTACTCATTGTCCTAGATACGACTTAGCCTCTCCATGGTCGTACATTAGCGTATGAGTTATATCCTACCTAGTCGTGTAGAGTATGGAACTTGATATAGAGTGGACTATTTTTGTAAGAGTTAGGGTACCACTCGTACCCTAAGGTATGATTAACTTGGGAGAGTCATACCCTACTGCAGGTTTATTTTCCAGCTTTTAGCTAATGGCTCTATGGTCATTTCCCATCCCAAAACCTTTAAGTCCCCTTACTGTATAATATGTTGTGGACTTCTAATCCCTTATTTTGCAAGACAAAAACATTCCAAATCCTCTCTACACTTCCCAAAGCCAGATTGGAGGCTAGGGTTTCAAGGGTGTTCATCTAGAGGCAAATATGATTCAAGTTTCTTGGTGGATCATCTTGTTTAAGGCATGTAACTCTTTCCCTTGTTAATTAACTCAAAAACCATGTATCTTACACATGGATTAACAACTGAAAATGGTTATTTTGAAATCAAATGATAAGGTTTTTGCTTCCTAATGATGAATAAAGTTTGTTCTTGCTTAAACTTGTGTTTATACATGTTATTGACGATGATTTGAATATGTGGGTGCTTGTTGTTTATGGTTTAACAAATGGGTCTTGAGTAACCCTAATATTTATGAATTCTACTATGAATTTGACCTTGATAAAGGTATGCACCCAAGGTGTTTGTGAAAATGTCTAAGTGAAAAAACTAGTCGTATGAAATAGGGCAATGGCCCAATAAGCATGAATGGTTGATAAATGGTATGGGAAATATATTGTTAGCCATGTAATGGATTAAGTTATGACCTTATTGTTTTGATGGCAAAAAAAGGGGTTAAAGTCCCTAAACACGAAATTGGATTGTGCTTGAAATAAAATATGGTATGAGAGTGCTATGAGGAATAAATGGATTGTAAGGGTCTTGATGACTATAAATTAAATAGAATAATGAATCAAATTAAGGCATTGACGTATTGAATTATTTAAATGACAAATGTTTCTACGAAGACCTTGTGGTCATGTATGGTATGGAATTGGTTAAAAGGGTCAAAGTCCATAAGAGTTGAATTGGTTAATTGGGTTAGAGTTTCGATGAGTGGTGATTTTACAACTCATTTGCACTCATCATTTGTGTACATTAGTTGTTTTGAGTGAATAAATGAGATATAATTATGATTAAATGCACTATTATCCACACTTTGGAGGCATAGAGTTCATTGGATAGAAAGATGTGGATTGGAGCTTAAAAATGATCAAAAGGAAGCAAGAAGTTCAACTGAAGACCTGGAGTAGAATGGCCTCAGTTACCGCGATCGCAGCAGCCAAGCATAGTCAATCAACTGCGGTTACGGCCAAGCAAGTGCAATCGCGTCTTAGCGGAAGATTGCAGCCCAAGAGAAAAACTAGAAATTCACGTGGTTGATCCTAATTTTTGACAAAAGAGGAATAAAACCCTAGGCAAGTCATTCATCATATTCTATCTTCCTCAATAGTTAGGTTTTGTTAGTCAGTTCATAGCCTCTATACTTGGAGGAGAAAATATTGTATAAATTTTGGGTGAAGAATACATTAGAGTAGCCTCTAAGTGGAGGAATAGCTCATTTTCATTAGAGATTTGTGGGGAGTCTAAAGTTTAAAGTAATATTCACTTAGTCTTCAATAAATCAATTCAATAGAGATTATGGGTATATCTTTGCTTATTTATCTTATGTGTGGCTAGATCTCCCTTTTGGGGTTATGTATGAATAGGGATTAAAGTGTATGTGGTTTATTGCTGTTATCTTCTACTTGGTAGTTCATGTTGATGGGTTTTATCATTGCTTGACCAATTTAATTGGGATTTATGGGTGAAAGCCCCAAATACCCATATGGTTTTGATGGGTGAAAGCTTCAAACTCTAGAAAGCTCAAGGCTATCTTCGAAAGAAGGGTTTTAGGTGAACTTTAGGAATCTATGTCATCCTTGAAAGAGGGATATGGAGACCAAAGCAATGGTAATTATGTGTGTAGTTTGTCAATCTATAACTATCTTAGACATAAGGGTGATTTGTGAAGTTGACTATACCATGGGTATTATTCTAAAAATACGGATGCCTAAATTAAGGTTTGGTTACCAATTGTTTAAAACGCCCATTAGGTATTCGAAAGAATCAATTGGTGAAAGTTTGGTGTTTTGATGAAAGACTAGCATCAAAACCTATAACCAAACCTACCCTCACTTAATCTACTAAAATGACTTTGACTATTAGCATTCATATGTCAGTCCCCTTAGTAATATAGAATCCCAAGATCTGTGCCTAATTGATAAAACTCTAATTATTCATAGCCCTGAATTTATACTAGAAAAAAACTAAAAAGAAACATTAGTATAGATACCTATCTCCCTCATTTTTATCTTCTTGTACTATTGGTTTGAATTTAACTAGTATCCATTATTTCGAATTAACTTAATTGCCACTCACATTGTTCCTCGTAGATTCGACCCCGACTCAAAAGTTGGGCAAATATATTGACGATGAGCGCCCTGCATTTAAATTGACGTGTAAGTTGAGCGTTATCAAAAATGGTGTCGTAGCCAAGAAACAATTTGATGTATTAAGTTTGTTTGGAATTTTAGCTTACTTGCTTGAAGTCAAGCTTCTAAATATTTGTTTGTGATTTTCTTTTTTTTCTTGTGTTAGGTAGATTTTTTTATTTTCTTTTACTTGTATCCATGGCATTTTCCTACAAATATGATTTTGGTAGTTGGAAGTCTTATCTTGACGATCCATGCCCATATTGTGATGGACCCCACTTTGGAAGATATTGCACATATGCTCCCCGGAGAGAGATAAAAACACTGTCTCGCTCCTATTGGGAGTATACTTGTTTTTTGTGTGGTGGTCGAGATGGACATTGGAGTGATTGCCCAAATACCCCCTCCCCTTATTATGCTCACCGAGTTGCTAGTTCTTTTTATAAGTTTGATAGGTCATATAATGAGGAGAAGGAAGAGCAACATACTGGGTCCACTAGTCTTGAAGTAATGCTTCAAACTATTTTGGATCGGGTAACTACAATAGGGGAGAATATGCAAGACATGCATCAATTCTATGAGGCATTTAGAAGAGAAACTGTCGAGATAGAGGAAATGGGCAAGGAAACAAACCTTGCAAATATCACTACCATGCCCATTTCCTAAGAGGGGGTTGATCAAGAAGAGAAACCAAGTTATGAGGATGAGCTTGGTAGCGAAGATTCCTCGATGATTTCCCAATCAACCGAGTCAAATAGGGAAGAAGATGCCGAAATAAATGAAATGGTACTAGAGTCAAAAGAAAAATCAAGGTAAATCACTTATGACAACTCTAGTTCATTTCGGGGTGAAGATGCTTTGGAGGAGGAAATTTCAGAATTAGGGGTTGGGCCTCATTCAGCCTACTTTTCAAAATTATTCCTATAGGATGTGATGAGAATCCATCCATCTAGAAAAATGATATATTGTGAGGGAACAGAGTATAATTCCTATATTTTGGAATTTGATATTCCAAAGGAGCATATGGAATCCCGTCCATCAATGGCCAAGGAACTCAACACCTGATGTGCAACTAGTGTCCTATTGATGTGCTCACATTTACCTAAGGAGCCAAACCAAAAATTTGATGTAAAGTTGGGTAAAATATTCAATTCTTCAAAATGGCGAGATCGAAGCTTGCTTGCCATTCCCTCACATCTTCCAAGTTTTAACTTGGAAAATTTGAATCTTCTGTCCCTCTGCCGCTCATAAAAGATTGAACGAAAGTTGGAATGAAGATTCAAATCATCTAAGTGGAAGCTCAAAGAAAAGTGGTGGAAGCATCATGCCAGGATGTTAAACTAAGCGCTCGATGGCAGGTAACCTATCACGCCACAAAAAGTGGCACATAAACTTTTTATTTATGCATAATAGAGTAGATTTTATTTTTGTTTTTGTGCATGGATAATCCATGTAAAGGTAGCACTAAGAGAAGTGTTAATTGAACTTGAAAAGAGAAATGTGGAAATTGGCAAGTTTGGACTGAACAAGAAGTGTAGAAGACCTAATTTTTTAGTCTTAGTTACCACGACCATGGTCTGAGCTACCACAATCACGCAAGCTGCGTGACCGTGATTGCATAACTAGGAACGCGATCGCGGTCAAATCAGTTTAAATGACCATCAGAATGTCACTTTCCCATATGCCTCCTTTTCTAAATTCTTTCAAATTTTGGCATTGTGTAAAGTATCCAAGTTTGCATTTCAAGTCTTTTACACCATTTACCTGGTATGCAGTCTCAAACTCCTTTACTTTCATTGTTATTGTAGGCTTAGAACTTTTAGTTTAGCAATAGGCTCAGAATAGTGTTATAATACCAAAATTGTGCTTGTTTGTGATGATTGTTGTGGTTAGCTATTGTAGAAAGTGTACACGTCATTTGGGGAAGTCTTGAGTACACATATTTTAGCCTAAAACTGTTGAAATTGATGTGTATACCATGGGTTTAATTCAATGCCCCAAATGAGTTCAATGTGAATTCCTTCAAGTTTGGAGCTATAATCACACAATCTAGGCTTAAGTTCTCTCATCAGATTTTCGTATGCCTAGTTGGAACACAAAGTTTGCTTAAAATTATATATTTTTCCTATTGTGCAGAACTATCGACTATGATCTCAGGTACCGCGATTGCGGTCTCGATGATTGTAATTGCAGCACCACGAGCGTGGTCGCTGCCCCACGATCGCCATACCTGAGGATGATTGTCTGTGGAATTCAAAATATTTGCACATCCATCTCTCACCCCAAAACCTTCTATAACACTACCACATAAGCTTGATTGGTTAATTTAACATATTTTTGGTGTGATAATGCTAATGATGATCTGAATTGCATTACTTACAAGTACTAACCCATAAAAATAGGTGACTTTAGCGATATCAGATTCATGGCTCCAGAATGCCACAGCCTGTATTACAATGATCTCAACAGGTTAAAGCTTCTCCTAGAGAGGGGTCTCTCTATGGACAAGGTACTAGAAAATTTCCCAGAATTCTTTAACAGGCTTGCTACTACCGGATGGATATGTTTTATCCTAGACCCCTGCCTTAACAATGAGCAATGGGTGAGAAAGTTCTATAAGAATCTTAGCACAGTCTCCCTCTCAAACCCAGTGATGAAAATTCAGGGAAAAGATGTACATTTTGGAATAGAGCGGGTGAATAAAGTGTATATGCTCCCAGATTCAGATAAGGCTGACTTTCAGGCAAAGGCCTGTGAGCCAAGGACCTGGATGGATTGCATTCTATATCCTGGCAAAGAGGTCTCCCAGGCTGCCACCAAAAGAGGGATCTCCATGCACGACTTCACAATAGAGGCCAGAAACTGGTTGAACATCATATGCAGCAGAGTGTCGCCTTGTACTCATATGACTTCAGTCACTAATTTGTGAGCTCACATGGTGGCCAGCCTTACATCTGACATTATTCTGAACATGGGCCAAATTGTTCTTGAAGAATAAAGGCATTTTAAGATTCAGGGCGGTACACTTCTTCCCTTACTTTCTTTTATTACTGAGCTGTGCAAAAGAGCAGGGGTAGAAGAGTATCCCAGGGACACCTGGGTAAAACCAAGCCCACACATCACTCTACTCAAAATCAGGGGTGAAGGTGCACCCAGTCAGAGCAAGAAGAGAAAAGTTGACTTTAGTAAGCCAACAGATAAAGAGCCTGATTCTTGTAGACCATCCACTAACGGGCCTCTGGAAGACATTGGTATTGATATCAGGGCCACCAGAGAGCTTGTTTTAGGGATACCTCAAGGTCCGAGAGAGTCCTCCACTACTCGCCACTCATATGTATCTCAATCAGATTATGAAATATACCAGGAGGAACAGAAGAAGCAAGGAGCCACAGTTACTAGATTGGATAGACCCTATTCATCTTTGGCATCATTACACAAGGACCTAAAAGACTCACATAAAAAGATGGTAAAAATAGAAAAAAAAAGATAAAATTTTTCACCGAGATATGGAAAGGGGTGAAGAGCATCTTCAAGGTGCTCAAACCCAAGGAGCGACTACTTTTACCGAGGGTTGAGAGTGATGCTGAGGCCCCTACTGAGTGGTTTGATATTGATGATGGTGGAGATAATGCAGGGTCTGTTAAAGAGAGCAGCTCTCGAGGCTGATTCAGGAAGCACCCTTTTCTCTTATCTTATTGATTAGATAGTGGGGACACTGCCAGATTTTAAGTTAGGGGTGTGTCTGTCCCTATATCTGTATTGTTTGTATGTTCTTGGTATTATTTTGATGGCATTCTGGATGATGTCTTTCATTTTGTTTTTGGGATGATACATTTAGGTACCCTAATGGTGCCCAGATTTTCATGGATTATCAGGTGGTTTTAGTTTTGGTTCTTCTTTTTACTTTAGTTTTATTTTGATTATGATGATACATGATGATCTTTGCCCTATAATAGATTAAGTGACAATATTCTTAAGGGTAAAACGTCGTGTTTGGGTCTTGAACTATAGATGCAGGGGAATTTTGAGTACCCGTGGCATCAAGAACAATGCAAGGGAAGTTTGAGTACCTGTGGCATTAATGATTTGGGATTGCATTCATACCTATTGGCAAAATTTGAGTAGCCATATGGTTGGTTTGCCCGTTTTGAGCCAAAATGTGAGACTAAAGTTTCAGTTGGTTCCATGTGTGGCAAATTGTGTGGTGCTAATGCAAAACAAACAACCCCCTCTGCCCAAAATTTTTCAAATATCAAGGGCATAGACGTGAGTAATTTTGCAATAAAATTTTTTCTCATTTTGTGGCTTCGTAAATTTTTGGACTTGAATATAAAATAGATACTCCAAATTTTGTCTCTAGCGGGAGGGACATTTAAGTTCCCTTGGTGAATTTCGCATGCCATGTGTGGTGAGTTATTTGCATTCATCTCTTGTACACTTGTGTTATCTAGAACTTACCTTGTTAGTCTCTCAAGGCTAGTTTTTATTGTGTATGGTTGGAGAAATGATCTTAGGCCACCCTTGTGATTTTGGAAGTCACTTTATCCTAAAAAGCCTACCCAAGCATAATTATAATCTCTAGTTACCCACTTTGAGCCTTTGGACTTTTCTTTGGGAAACACACTACAAGTCGTGAACCATTTTTTTATTCATCTTTTGAACCATACCCTCCTTGAACTTAAAAATGCAACTTGAGACTAAAAGCCTAAGTTGGGGGTAATGAAGATTAATGGAAGAGAGTTTGTGGCCACAAATTTGTTAGTGAAATGCCTTACATGCCTAAGATTTGAAAACAAATAAATAGAAAAAGAAAGAGTTCAACAAAGGAAAGAAGTGCATGAGAGTTGCAAGAAAAAAGAATGAAAGAGAAGTAGAGAACAAAGAAATCAAAAAATAGGCATATGAAAAGAGAGAAAACAAATAGGAGTGGCCCATAGTCAAAAATAAGGATTAAATAGGGTGATGTAGATTTTCAAGGAAGGGTGTAGCGATGTTAGATCCAAGTGATATCCTACCCTAACCTAAACCTACGTTACAAGCTTAAAATGTCCTTCGTAATTTCGACTAAGAACTTTCTTTGTAGTATAGATTGAAAATAGGGTCAAGCCCATGGTATAACACTTGTTGTATAGAGATTTCTTTTGTGGAGGAGAGAGTTTTTGCACTTAAAATTCCTTGTTGCATACTTGGTAGCTTGGTATATGGAATTATCTTTCTTGTGAGGTTGGCATGTGAACAAGTTGAGGTGGGTGATTTTGTCACCTCCCATTCAATGAGTCAAATGGAGTATAGCTTAGTCAAGTTCAAAAGGGAGTCACTTCTAGAGTATTAGTTTTTGTTGCCTGGTTGGCCTTCGAAGTCTTGTGCATCTTTAGATATGGCATTCTATGATGAGGGGTAAAGTAAAAACGGCATAAACCGTGTGCAATGAGCTACTTGTGGTAGTGACTAAGCTTGAACTCATTGTGATCTTTGATGCATAAATTTGGTCATAGATAATTGTTGTCTCGCGATATGATGTAGTGTTACTTGAGGACAAGCAAGAGTTTTAAGTTAGGGGTGTTGATGAGTTGTGATTTTACCACTCATTCGTGCACATTACCTTGTTCTGAGTGAATAAATGAGACATAATTGTGATTAAATACACTAATACCCATACTTTGCATGCATAGAGTTGATTGGATAGAAAGATGTGGATTGGAGTTTAAAAATAATCAAAAGGAATCAAGAAGTGAAGCTGAAGACCAGGAGCAAAATGGATTCAGTTACTGCGGTCGAGGTCTGATGGTCGTGATTGCGGCAGTCAAGCATGGTCAATCAACCGCGATCACGGTAGTTGCAGTCGCGGCCAAGCTGGTGCGATTGCGTCTTAGCGGGAGATTGCAGCCCAAGGGTAAAATTAGAAATTCACGTGGCTGATCCCAATTTTTTTACAAACGAGGAGTAAAACCCTAGGCAATTTATTCATCATATTCCATCTTCCGCAATAGTTAGGTTTTGTTTTTGAGTTCATAGCCTCCATACTTGGAGAAGAAAATATTGTATAAATTTTAGGTGAAGAATACATTGGAGTAGCCTCTAAGTGGAGGAATAGCTCATTTCCATTGGAGATTGGTGGGGAGTCTAAAGTTTAAAGTAACATCCACTTAGTCTTCAATAAATCATTTCAATGGAGATTATGGGTATATCCTTGCTTATTTATCTTATGTGTAGCTAGATCTCCCTCTTGGGGTTATTATGAATAGGGATTAAAGTGTGTGTGGTTTGTTGTTGTTAGCTTCTACTTAGTAGTTCATGTTGATGGGTTTTATCATTTCTTGACCAATTTGATTAGGATTTATGGGTGAAATCCCTAAATACCCATATGGGTTTGATGGGTGAAAGCTCCAAACTCTAGAAGCTCAAGGCTATTTTCGAAAGAAGGGTTTTAGGTGAACTTTAGGAATCCATTCCATCCTTGAAAGAGGTATGTGGAGACTGAAGCAATGATAGATAATTATGTGTATAGTTTGTCAATCTATCACTGTCTTAGACATAATGGTGATTTGTGAAGCTGGCTATACCATGGATATTGTTCTAGAAATAAGGATTCCTAAATTGAGGTTTGGTTACCATTTATTGAACACACCCATTAGGTATTCGAAAGAATCAATGGGTAAAAGTTTGGTGTTTTGATGAAAGACTAGCATCAAAACCTATAACAAAACCTACCCTCACTTGATCTACTAAAATGGCGTTGACTATTAGCATCTGCATGTTACTCTCCTTAGTAATACATAATCCCAAGATCCGTGCCTAATTAATAAAACTCTAATTATTCGTAGCCCCGAATTTATATTAGAAAAACCCAAAAAGAAAAATTAGTGTAGATACCTATCTCCCTCATTTTTATCTTCTTATACTATTGGTTTGAATTTAAATAATATCTATTATTTCAAATTAACTTAATTTCCACTCACATTATTTCTCATAGATTCGACTCCGACTCTAAAGTTGGGTAAATATATTGACGACGACCTCCTTGCACTTAAATTGACATGTAAATTGAGCCTGATCAAGTCCCTAAGTGTTGAAGTGAATGAATGTTAATGTATGGACAAAGGGTTAGAGTCCCAATGTCGAATGATGATAGTCATGATGGCTTATGGTTAAAGTCCCTTTCCTACTAAAGTGGCTTGTGGTTAGATACCCTTGCCTAATAAAAATGCTTGAGGTTAAAGTCCCTTGCTTAATCAAATTGTGTGTGGTTAGATTCCCATGCCAAATGAGCTCACTTGGGGTTAAAGTCCCTTCTCTAATACATCTTGAGGTTATATTCCCTTGCCTAATGAAAATACATAAGGTTAGATTCCCATGCATAATGAAAGGGCATAATGTTAAAGTCCCTTGCCCAATAAAGATGTGTGTGATTGAAGTCCCTTGTCTAATGAGAACGCGTATGTGCTTAAAGTCCCTTGTCTAATGGGAATGTATGAGGTTAAAGTCCTTTTCCTAATAAGAAATGTTTGAATCTATAAGTGTGAAAGGTTGAAGTCCTCCATTACATGACATGTGAATGAGTACATTGAGAGTGTTTCTAAGTCTTATTTCCTTATAACACATTATGAACATGTTATATATATATATATATGTATGATTATGTATATAAATGTGGTTGAATACGATGTATTGACTTGGTCTTAAATGATAATGCTATTTGATCCTTATCCTTGAGTTACATGTTAGCGTTCTAACCGCTAAGCATCTCTGAATGCTATGTTCCCACGCGATATTGGGGTAGGAGTTTCTTCTTCTCTTCTTGCGCAGTGACTGGTATGCAAATGGTTTGTTTGGTTGACATTGAAGTGGTGAGCTTTCATACTCCGGAATTCATATATTTCATGGTCTTTAGCTTAAGACATAGACTTGTCTTGGATTTGGTTTTGGCTATTGTCGGGGCCATGTCACGACATATACTTCTATTGACTTCAGCTTTGTGTAGAGGCATTGCGGATGACTGTGGACTTGGGTATGTTGGTATAAAAATGTTGGCATTAATGAAATGTTTAGATATTGCTTAAGTTATGACTATTAGTCTTATTTTTCTGCTACTTTGATATATGGTTGGAGTTCATCCAACCCATGTAATTTGATGTGATGACTAGGTTGGGTTAACGAGGAGATCTCTAGTCCAAAATGGTCTTGAGATGCCCGTACGACATGGCCCGATTTTGGGTAGCATCAGAAAATCTCAAGATGAAAAGACCACAGAATCTATGTAAAGTATATCTAAGACATGAGTTCAAAAATATACAGACTCTAGCATCCAAGAAAGATGGGAATCCTTATCAATCAAGAGGTCTTACATACTTGGTCAGTCATATTGATATAAAGAGTCCACAAATACGCAGGCCCAAGCATCCAAAAAGATGAAAGTCCTTGTATAGAAAGAGTTGGTAATGGACTGACATATTTCTATGATTTATAAAGTGATGAATCAGATACATAAAATATGTTTCTAGTACCTATTTCAAATTTCAGAGTCCATAATGCGTTGTCATCCATATAGTTGAAATAGTTTTTGATGATGTCAAAATGAAAAAGATAAGGGTTGTGCAAATTTTATAACCTAATTAACTAACTTGGCTCATTTAAGTATTTCATGCTTTAGTTTTCATGGGTCAAGATATTTGTACTGAAATGAAATTCACAAAAACATGAGTTTTTAGTCAAGTATTCCATGCTTTAGTATTCACGGGTCAAGATGTTGGTATCAAAATGGAGTGCACAAGGATTTGAGTTTGTCCTTATCAAAAAAGGGAAATTTGTTAGGACGAGTTTGTCATCATCAAAAGAGAAGATTTTATTCGGACTTGTGAAGTTTTGATAAATGACAAGAGGCTATGGAACAAGTAAGTATAGTTGATTCATGAAAAACTGTTTTAAAAGAGTTCAACTTGCAAGAGAAATTTTTATAGATAAAGTCATATGTGAAAAAATTGAGGAATGGGAGTTTGTTACTTCAGATAAACATAAGGAGATCATTTTGTGCTGAAAAGAAGAGTTAGTGTTTGACTACAACACTCAATAAGAAAATTCAAGAAGTATGAAAATCTTTATGGAGTTAAAACTCTACTTGATTGTGAAGATTAATGGGAGTTATAAATATTCAATGACTTTCAAAACAAGATTTATTCACTCATACTAAGAGAAAAAAGTTAGAACACGATCAAATAAGCAAGAATAATTTTTGAGAGAGTTCTGTCTACCATTGTAGTGCAGCCTAATACAATGAACCAGATTGAAGAACATGTTTTATCCTTATGTCTAATAGCTTTCTATTCTAGTTAATATGTATTAGGAAGTTTATTGAGTTGTTATTTTCATGCTTTTTCAATGTCAATGTGTTATAAATTGGTTTAGAAATTTAGTCTTCAAGTTGGGATAACTTGAAGACTTGAAAACATAAACCTTAGGAGGTTTATGTGTTTTTAGGATTTGGAGTGAGTTGGTAGAGTTTTGTAATCTAATTTTCAAGTGGGAGAACTTGAAGTGGGTTTCAATAGTCTAGGGAGATTGTTGAACATTAGAAATTAGAGTTTATAATTCCTTAGGTTACAAAGTTTATAATCTTTTGTTGAGAGGCTCATTGCATTTAGTGGAGTTGGGGTTAAATATTATAGAATTACCAATCATGATTTTTTACACCTTTTGTAAGCCAGTGTTTTCCATGTAAAATTATTGTGTTCATTACTTATTATTTTTATTGCTTCTGTTGGATCACATTAGGCAACTCAGTCCATTAGTAGGATAAAATCATGTACAACTCACGTGAGTTATTAGAACGCACAAAAATATCAAAGGTCGTGGATAATTAATTTTATGTACTTTTTTTAAAAATTTCTATTACATTTTGAGCATTTGGAAAGGGGAAAGGCAATATTGATCAATATTCTATTTTAATGAGGCTAAATTAAATGATTTTTGTTATTATAAAAAGAACTAAAAGTATTAGATTATATGTAAATTAGAAAGATAAAAGAAAACATCTGGTAGATATATACAACAAATTCTAGTGAAAAAAAGGTTTTTGTGATACATGATTCATGTATGAATGGTTATATAAAACATGGAATTATTTCATGTAACACGCAATTTATCCAATGGAGAACAAAAAGAACAAGAGTGATTCAAGAAAATCTTCTTTATAAAAAAAATTATTTATGATAGTTTCTAGATTTTCTATCAAGTATTTAATGTGTTTTAAGTGTCTTTCTGAATTTTATATTCACTGTAACCAGTCTATCTCATCCTGATAACGCGAAATTCCTAGAACATATTGGGAATGGAAAATCTTTTCTCACCCTAACTCAAAAGGTAAAACATAAAAAATCAACCGTTGCATGAAAGATGGCTTGATCACTCAGCATACCTTCACGAACATAAGTAACATTACTAAAAAATAGTGCAAAAAGTAGAGGGTCGAAATCGCTGGACTGAGTTAGGCTGTATTTATTTTTTTAAGATTCAAACGTCTGAATCTGAATACACGTGTGAATGATTAAGATGTTTTCTCTAGATCTGAAAACTGAATGATTAACACTATTTGCTTTTCAACATCTGAATGTGCAAACAAAAATTATTTGTATATATAATAAAATAAAAAATATAATTCAATTAAAAAACTAATTATATATCAAAAAAATATGTAATTTAATACAACAAAATTATTATTTGATTGAAAAAAAATATATTTATGTTTGTTAGTGATAGTGGAGATGGTTTATAATGGTGGTTGTGGTGACAATGATTGATGTTAGTGATTAGTAATGTTGGTGGTGATAGTTGGTATTGTAGTGATTTTTATGATAGTGGCGGTGTATAGTAACGGTGGTGGTTGTGATGTGACGTTGTTTGATGTTAGTAGTTGGAGGTGTTGATTGTGATGGCTGAAAATGAATGCATTGATAGTTGATAATTTGTTGGTGCTAGTTGGAGATGTTATTAGTTATGATGGTAGAGATGGTTGTTAGAAGAGATAAATTGTAGCGATGGTAGTGGTTGAAGTGATGGAAGAAGTTGTGTTACTAGTTATAATGATGGTGGCGACCGAAGAATGTGTGAAGGTTGTGATGTATTAGAGGTAGTTAGTAGTGGTGTTAGTCGTGATAGATGAGTTGGTCGATAGTGATTGATGATGGTGGTGGTGTTGATGGCGGTAGTGGCGGTGAATATAATTAGATTAATAGAAGTAGGTGTGGCAACGGTTGACAATAGTGGTAGGTAGCAATATTTGTTGTCGATGGTGGTTGTGATGGTGGAGGTGGTTGGTGGTGGTAGGTTGTGGTTGACAATGGTGGCAGTGGCGGAGGTGGTTAGTGGTGGTGACTAATGATTATGAATGGAATGGCGTTGAATATTATCCAACATCAGAATACCTTTCAAACCTATTAAGACTTGATTCTAGATCTGAATGATTAAGACCTATTCAGACCTATTAAGAGCTAAAATCTTAATAAAAAACAAATGCACTTAATGGTCTGAAGTCTGAACCGTTCAGATTCAGACCTCCATGAATTGCAAACAAATGAGCCCTTAGTCTTTAAAGAAAAGTTGCCACAAACCGATGGACGGTACATGTCGGTTTGACTTGGTCGGTCCAACAAACTGACGGACAGAGTTGATTTTAACTAAGGAACGTCTGCTAAATGGCCATAATTTTTTGCCCCAAAAATGGCTACAAATGTATAAAGACAATACTAATCTTTTACTATCTTTTAGATTTGAAACTTAAACGCAACTAAAATTTATGTTGGGTAAATTATGACTATCATTAAATGTAGAAGAAAAAAATTTATTTAACTTTAAAATAGGAGACCCACCAAACTTCACTTTCTACTCATTCTCACCGTTTCCTTTTTCGTGCTTCTCCCTCTATTTCTGTTGAGTCTTTTTTTTCATCAAATTTCAAAACTAATTTTATTATATATTGATCATAATTCTTTAAAATATTTATGAGTAAAGGTCGTCCATGATTAACTAAATTTGAACTTATCACATAAATTTATGTATTTATTTATTTGTTATATAAAAGTCATCCGGGGGTCTATCGGAAACAGCCTTTCTACTTCTTCAGAGGTAGAGGTATGGACTACGTACATCCTACCCCCCCAGACCCCACCAGGTGGGAATACACTGGGTTTGTTGTTGTTGTTGTTGTTATATAAAAGTCATTCAATTCTAAAGTTTATCACAAAAGTGTTTTTCTTAAAATATTAACTAGGTTTAACAAATATAAAAAATATTATTTTTATAATGTATCAATATTTATCATGTCTAAAATGTTTTGAATTTTGACTATCATTATCGAAATATTTTCAAATTAGACTTATAAATTATTTAAATATAGTTTAAATTTATTAAAATATAATAATCAATTAAAATTATTTAAGTAAAGGTCATATTAATAATGAATATAAGCAATATTCATAGGTTATCAAATTATTGTAACATAGAGGTACAAAACTACAACAATAATATGTCTTGATATCTTTAATTGTTGTTAACTAGGGTCCACACATGTGAACTTTGTAATTTTCATGATTTCTATAATGTGTCAATATCTATTATGTATATAATAATTTTATTTTTGACTGCCGCTAGTGAAATATATTAAATTATATTTATAATTTATTTAATATACAATTTAAATTTTATTTGAATATAATAGTACTTAATTAGAGATCATATTAATAAAAAATATAAATTATAATATACAAATTATAAAATCGACGTAACATAAGGACGTAAGACGACAACATTAATGCATGACTCTCATGAGCTGTTGTTAACTAGGATCAAAATATATGAACTATATGATTTTTATAATATGCCGATGTCTACCATATTTAAATTATTTTGAATTTTGACTATCGATATTGAAATATTTTGGAATTATATTTAAATTATTTAAATAGAATTTAAATTTATTTAAATATAATATTTAATAAAATTGCTTAATTAAAGGACATATTCATAGCAAATATCAGTAATGATCCATAAATTATCAAATCAACATAATATAGGGGTCCAAGACTATAACATTAATGCGTCTTGATATCTTTTAGTTGTTGTTAACTGGGGTTAACATATGTGAACTGTATAATTTTTAGGATTCTAATTTAGTTCTTCGTCGGCGTAGTAAATAGGAGAGAAAATCAAATTTGATTCTTTATTTTCTAAAAAAAAAAAAAAATAGGAGTAAGCTTGTGACACGCTCACTAAAAAGAATCTGTTATAATGTGCTGATGTTTATTATGTCTAAAAGTATTTTAAAATTTTGATTGTTGTTATTATTTAAATTATTTAAATATATAGTTTAAATTTATTACAAGTTGGCTCGGACACCATGATTATAAAAGAAAATGATTTAAACATAATTAATAATTAGAGGTCGTATTAGTAACATATATAAATAATAATTGACAAGTTATCAAATCAGCGTAACACGAGAGCATAAGCCCCTCCACAACATTAGCGGACGACTTTTTAGGATTGTTGTTAACCAAATTGACACACATGAACTATATGAGTTTTATAATTTCTATAATGTATTGATGTCCACCACATCTAAAATAAGACTTGTATTTGATAGCAATTAACCCTTATATAAGATACTAAATTGATATTTAAGGTACGTATATTATTTATTAAAATATATTAATAAATAAATATATGTTTATAACTAATATTATAAAAATAATTAATTCATATTTTTTGATAACTTTCTACAACCCACATAATTTAGTCAAAAGAAAAGAAAATATGAGTCTATAAACTCGTTCAACAATAAAATTCTACTTTAATTCAAAAATTAAAATAGTAATGTAGTTAATCAGTTATGCTAGATGAAGAAATAAAAAATAAAACTATGTGACATAACATAAAATTACAAGAAGTAATAATTGAGAAATAAACAGAACGAAAACGGAACATAAATAATGTAAAATAAAAAATTTAGATTAAAAAGTAAGAATTTAAAAAATTAAAATAGTAAAAAGAAATTGAAAGATTGAACCGACTAAATGAAAACCAAAATAATCAATACTCACTCCTATATAGAATTAAAGAGATAAAATTAACTGAAATATCCATGCGACACCTTTTAATTCGTAGAGAAATTGATGAAAGAGGCTAAGTTGTTATTTTTCTTTTATTTTTAATTTGAAAATAATTTAAATTAAAAAGTTAGCAAATGTATAATTTATTTATTTCATAAAATAACTTTTTTGGTCTAATGTGTGTGATAGTAATAATAATATATATGTAGGGTTGACACGTATGAATTCAATAATTTTATTATTATTATAATGTGTTGATGTATGTTAAAGTATTTTAAATTTTGACTGCCGTGATTAAAATATTTAAAAATCTTAATCAAACATTAACAACAAATATAAGTGATGATTCGATCACAAGTTATCAAACTAACGTAATACAATAGCGCCAAGACACTACAACATTAATACATGACTCTATTAGGTCGTTGTTAACTATGATCAACACATATGAATTATATGATTTTTAATATTTGTATATCGTGTAAATGTATATTATTTCTAAAGTATTTTATGTTTTGACTGTTGTTATTGAATATTTTAAATTATATTAGAAATTTATATAAATATGTAGTTTAAATTTATTTAAGCATAATAATTAATAAAATTACTTTATTACAGATTCTTTTAATAAAAAATATAACTAATGATAGAAAATTATCAAAATCGATGTAACATAAGGGAGAAAGACTACGACATTAACACATGACTCTCTTTGGTTGTTGCTAGCAAATAGCAATAGTTGACACATATTAACTATATAATTTTATGATTTTTATAATATGTCGATATATATCATGTCTAAAATGTTTTGAATTTTGATTGTCATTATTAAAGTATTTTAAATTATATTTGAAAGTATTTAAATGCGTAGTTTAAATTTAGTTAGACATAATAATTAATAAAATTACTTAATTAGAGATCATATTTACAAAAAAAATATAGGTGTAAAATTATACTACATATTTAAATAAAACTTCAAATAAAATTAGAAAGTCAAATTAATATTAACCAAAGTCATTCGATCATACAAATTATCATAAGTTATTTAATATTTTTAAATTTCTTCACTTAGCATTAAAATAAAAAAAATGGCATTTATCCAATTATTTTTGTACATAATTCTTCCAAGTAAAGTGAATAAAAAAATGTTCAATCCCCATATATTGAAAAAACCCATATATTGAAAATAGTTAATAAATTATTGAGAAAAAATTAAATTGAAAAAGGATAAAAATGTAACCAAAAATTCGAGTTGAAGTGTGAATAAACACTCAAATATCATTGTGGTTATCGTGGCCAAAAGAATTTTTTCTTCAAGCTCTTAATTACAAAAAAAGTGCGAACCCTTAACATATTAGAAATAGTTTAAAATGCATTCCTTTCAAATTCCATCAACTAGATTAAATTTGTCCTCCTTCCACCTATTAAATAAAAAACTTTAATTTACGCCAAAATATTGAGTTATAGGTCATTAAAATGTATCAGGTAAGGATGTTAATTTAAGGAGGAGGAGGACCACGGGGGGGGGGGGGGGGGGGTTTAAATAATATTTAAGTATAATTTGTGAAATATTTCAATAACGATAACTCAACATACTTTAGAAATGGTAAATATTTCACTAACAATAACCCAACACACTTTTTACATGCAAATTAAAATCTCTAGATAACTTATTTACTTTAGTGATATTATTTTCTTTAAAAAACAATTGATCTTTGTAGGTAATTATATATAAAAACCTGAATGCTTATCTTGGAAAATAGTATGAGAATTTCTTCTTAATAAATTAATATATTTTCAAAAAAAAAATTATTTATTTTGGTTAAATTAGTTTGCTAAGTTAATATGTTTATTATTTTTTTTAAAAATAATGGTTTACTGAAATAACATGCTACTTAGAAGAGGAGGGAACTTTTGAGGTATTTAGTGATTTTTTGAGAAAAATATTAATAACTGAGTGACATTATTATCTTAGTAAAAACGAAAAGTAATTTTTATAAGCGACTCTAGAAACATTGATAACAATCCAAGAAAATGACTTTAGAAAAAACTAAAAGTTTAAGTAAGGATAAAAGATTTCTAAGTATGAAAATTTCTTCGTAATAAATTAATATATTTTTTAAAATAAAAGAATAAGAATATAATTTTGACTAAATAAGTTTGATAATTTAAATAGATCTACTATTAAAAAAATAATTTAATAACATGGCCTACAAATTCAAATCCATGATCCTTAATTTTAAATCCATTGTTCATTTTCATGCATTGGGATTATATTTAATGTATTGAAAAATGGTTATTAAATAAAGTAATACTCCTTCCGACCCATTTTACTTGTCCCAAATTTGGATGGCACAACAATTAAGACAAATAATAAATAACATGGTTAGTTTATCAAAGTACCCCTAATAAATGATGTTTACATTTTAATTTAAAGAAAAGGTAATTAATGCAAAGGGTAAACACGAAAAGAAAAGTTTGTCTTATCTTGATAAGTAAAATGGGAAAAGTAAAATGAAATATCAACTTAGCCAATTTGGGACGGGTAAAATAAGACGGGGGGAGTATTAAAAATTCAAATTTAAGATGAAAAGAGCAAAAATATCATAAAACTAACTAGTTTATAGTGTGAATAGGACTTTTTACTATTGTAGCCAAATTTTTGTGGCCAAAAGTTTTTTCCTATTCCAAATAAAAACATACAAATGGACAACCTCAATTTAAATTTATTTTATTTTTTAAAATATTTTTAATTAAATAATTTTGAATAAAAATTTAGATAAGTTGACCCTGTTCATCGATTCAACTTCATATTGAAGAACCAAAAGATAAACAAGACCGATTTTCTAAAATTTTGCGTTTGATTTTCTTGCTGACGGATTAACCCATCTTGTCCGTCGATTTTTCTGTAAACGTTGACATTTGTTAAGAAGAGGAACAATATATTTATTGACAATTTTCTATTCCTATGACTGAAGTTTGATTTTCGTTTTAAACATATATTGACGACTTTGGGATTTTCTTAAAGTAAACAATGGCATATTTTCTCATAAATATTGTTTTATGTAAGACTAGAGTAGGCCACAATACGACCCTTTTTGGTTATAAGAATCTTTTATTTTATAAAAGCACTCTATTAATTTGATCCACAACCAAAGTTAGAATGTCTAACTACCACCATATTGTTCTCTTCTTCCAGCTTACATCAATAAAAAACCTCAAAATTGAAGGCAACTTCAATTTTTTTTTTTGCTTCTTCAAAATCTCCTTATGATACAACAAAATTCTAATCCGTTCATTCTTGCAACTCTTGATGTAACACCATTGACAAAGGCAATATTATTGTCGCCCCTCACATTTAGTTATATCTTGTAGGTAAGTAGTTAAGTTGGGTAATTTTGATAGTTTTTAAAATTTGGAAGTATAAATTATATTTAAGTCTTTTCAAAAGTCTAAAAAAAAAAAATTCAAAAAGACATTGTCAAACGCAACTTCGATTCTGACTTCAACTCCAATTTCAACTCTAACTCCAAAAAAATTTAATTTTCATGTCCAAACGCCTACCATAAATATATGCTTACTTTTTAGTTAGATCTTTAATAAGATCCAACAAAGTTTTTTGCTTATTTACTTTTTTAGTTAGATCTTAATAAGATCCAATGAAGCTTTTGCTTATAAGTAATTCAACTGATAAGATCATAAATAATAGTACAAATTCTTTGCTTATAAGTAATTCAACTTTCCAATATAGGATTAAGAATTGCCTAATTACTCAATCCTGGCCTAACACAAGTGTAATTTCAAGTTCCCTTTCTGATACTTGTCAATTCATTGTGTTTTACTTGTTCAAGTATTTGACTAATGAATAGGAATTTTAAACATTATTTTTCGTCAGAAAAGATTTTATTCACTTTCTAGAAATATTAAAATGGAAAATTACGTGTGAAAATTTTTATAACAAAGCATTATTTTGGGATATACTTATGGTCCATGCAGATACAGTGAGATAGAGATATGCTAATATACATGAGGACACCTTATTATGCATGCAAATACAATGTATTTCTTTTTAATGCTCTTGAAGGCCAAGCCTTCATCAAACTTTCACCATTCACAAGTCGTCAATAATTGGATAATATGAAATGGTAGCTAGCACAAATCCACAATACTAATCCAGTTCAAGAATTCAATATTCATGGGTCATATATATATATGCACAGAAGTGCATACAACAACAACAAACCCAGTGTATTCCCACCTAGTGGGGTCTTGGGGCGGTAAGATGTACGCAGTCCATACCTCTACCTCTGATGAAGTAGAAAGGCTGTTTCCGAAAGACCCCCGGCTCAAGGCACGAGATACCACACAAACACATAGTAAAGCACAGAAGCAGATTACATAACATAAATACGGCACCCATAAGGAATATAAAACAGAGGAAAGTAGAGGAAAGCACACAGATTCGTAATAAACATGGAACACGGAATACATAATCATAACAGGAATAAAACCTCGACCAAGTACTTCCCTACACTAGCGACCCAAACTGGCCCTAATCCTCTGCCGTAATTCGCGTCTTCCAGACCTTCCTATCTAGGGTCATGTCCTCGGTGAGCTGTAACTGTTCCATGTCCCGCCTAATCACCTCACCCCAGTACTTCTTCGGTCTACCCCTACCCCGTCTAAAACCATCCAACGCTAGCCCTCACACCTACGGACCGGGGCATCCATGCCCCTCCTCTTCACGTGTCCGAACCAGCATAATCTTGTAATAATCCTAGAATTACAGACAATAGTATTATTTGAAGGATCGCCTTGGAATAACAGCCTAACTAGTAAAGTTGCTATCATATATGTGATTAGGAGTTCATGTGTTCAAGAGGTAAGACACCCTTGTGACTGGACCCGATTATAGCGGAAGCTTTAGTGCATTAGGCTGCCTTTTTAGTAGTATTAAACAAAATTCATAATCAATCGCGGGATAAAGTTAATCTCAAATTCCATCTCAAAACTATTATTTGTTCGTGTGCCTTAAGGCTGGCTTTGATGGGGCATTTTCATGGCTTTAGTGCTTGTACGTCCTTGATCAAGTTGAGGGACATGACTACTTTAAAGAGAGTCTTGATAGTATTTAATTTCACTTTTGGACACTCATCTTTGATCCTTATTTACTAAAACTAAAGGAAGTATGAATTTTACGGTCTTATAGCGATGTCACTTTTAAATACACAATCAAATATTAGTAAAAGTTTACTAGTATCATGCGTTCACAATCAAACCAATAAATATAAGATACATGCTTTGTACAACAATTTTTTGTCACTTGATTTTTTCAAGTGATATGCATTTTCACTTTGAGTCGTTAGCCAAGGGTTGTTTAGTTGGAAATCAAGTTATCTCAAGATTAAAATCCTTTCAGAGTTAGTTATTTCAAAATTATAATTTCATCCTCAAGTTGGATAAATATAGCACTATAATTCAAAATAACTAATTTTGAGATGAGTTATCTCATACATTTTATCCTAACCAAATATGGAATAAGTTCATCCTAAAATTAATTCTGAGATTAGTTATCCCTTATCCCTTATATCAAACTAGCCCCTTAAACTTGTTTAGTTAGATAAAAATATCTTATTCAAACAAGTATAGATATTGAGTGAATTTTTTAATACATGCATAATTAACATTAATATATATATATATATATATATATAATTATATATATATCGAGTATATAAAAATTACCAAGTTCATGCAAACTCATATTTAGCCTCTCGATCTATAATAATGAACTCATGGTTTGGAGAATAAGCAATTAATACTGAGGGTAGAATAGAAAAAAATCTTTAGTCTGTTTTGATATGTCTGTTATATTTTGTACATAAAATTTGTATTTAACAAGATGAACTTCAACACTAAGTTCAAGAACAACTTCAAGAACTTCAAACAAGTTTCAACAACTTCAAACCCAAGTTCAAATGATGTATGAACTATCAAAATGAAGTTTCTACTATTTCCTAGAAAAACAGTAAATTCAACTTAAAGAAAGTACGATGAAAATAGAAAATAATAGAATCAAATCCACCGAATTGACGGTGTGTCCTTAAGAAATTTATTCCTCTCAAGTACCCGAGGTTAATGGAATATCTTCTCCCAAGATAAAATGATTCGCTTTAGAAAATAGTGGTACCTCAAATTTTCTGAACCACAAACTCACTCAATAGTTTGAAGATCACTCTAGAGTTTTAAGAAGAAGAAGAAGAAGATGTTTTCAACTCAAAAAAATCATACATTTACCTGAGGAAAAATTTAGGTATTTATAGTCAAAAGGTGGTGCTTCAGAAAGGAAGCAATGGTTCACCAAACATTACATTATTTTGAAACGACACCCAACCTGCGCCCGACCTACGCGCGCAAGTGGCGTGCAGGTTGTCATTTTGCGTCTATTTGTTTCAAAACAGTACCTCGAAGGTTCAAGTTCCTTTGAGGTGCATTGTGACTATGTGTGCACTTCGTCTGCAAATGGAGAAATATTTTCTATCGGATCTTTGGATTAATAACTTCACTTATTTTCAAGTTTCAAATAAATTTTATTCAAAAATATAATCTCTCGATTGATTATTTTTCAAATTCAAATTCAAAGCCAAAGTTGAAGCTGAAGCTCACATTTCTTTTAGGTGTGTTGTGAATGCGTTCACACTGTGTCTACAAATGGAGAAATATTTTTTATCGGATTTTTGAATTAAAAAATTCACTTATTTTAAAGTTTCGAATAAATTTTAACCAAAAATATAATCTCTCGATCGGTCATTTTTAAATTCAAATTTAAATTCAAAATTTAAATTTTAAGTTGAAGCTGAAGCCAAAAATATAATCTCTCGATTGATCATATTCCAAATTCAAATTTAAAGCCGAATGTGGGAGAACATTACTTTCTTAAAGTAATACAATCTCTCGATTGATCACATAAGAAAGTTCCTTTCTCCCACCAATGTGGGAGAACTTTACTTTCTTAAAGTGAAAACTCACTTTACTTTTTCCTCCATTTGTTCCCTTCATTTTTCATTCACATATATACTTAGAACCCAATAGTTCCCCACATGAATGGAGATGACTATTTTAAAAAAAATTATGGACAAGTGTATGATCTAGAACTAAAGACTAATTGCATACGGATAAGTAGGTTTTCCTATGAACTTTCTGTAGTGAACTTGCACCAGATGCACTTGATCAATCGGTATATGTGATATCTTTAAATTGTTGAACTTCAATGTACACTTAGAAAACACAAGTCACACAACCAATCTTTTATTGTATATGATTCTCACGATTTTATTTATTTTAGCCATGAACGCCATCTGATTTTATGAGAGATTAGAGAATAGGTCTTTACTATCACTCCTTGAAGCGACTTCCACTTCACCCTCACTTAGGTGATTCCTAAATTTTTAGTCCATTTAGGTCAAACTATTTGTTCAAATCTACCAAACATAGAAACCATTAAAAATCTTCAAACCATAAAACTTATCCTTGTTTTATGAACAGTGTATTCATCATGAGAAAAGATTGAGTATATTGACAATGTTGAACCGCCAGTCACAACTTTGTTTGATCTCCTTGAACCTAACTTTTGGAATCTCTAGAATGCTAGGTAGAGTTGCCAGCGTGATGACTTCTCCTAGGCTGTAAACTATTTCTTCGATGATATTTCAACTTCCTCTCTAAATAAGCCTTTTGTAAGTGGATTTGACACATTATCATTTGACTTCACATGGTCAACTATGATAATTCCACTAGAGAGTAGTTCTCTAATAGTGTTATGTCTTTGTCTTATATGATGAGATTTACCGTTATACATCATACTTTCTGTCACGCCCAAAAATGATAATGACGGACAAAAACCGTATACACTTACTCTACAAGCACTTTACGACGTACGCGAGTTTATAAGATAATAACGGACAGGGTATTTAATAAGCGTTACATATATATACGAGGGAGTTACATTAACAAAACTATACAATACTACATGGTGTCCATGAAGCCTCTAGTCAATTAACACACTATACTACAAGTGACTAGTTGGCATTAGGCCTGTTATACCCAACCAGAAACCTGTACATATAATTAAAAAATACTAGGCTTAGACTGGCTCCAGAGAGAGTTGGAGCTCACCAAAATATCAGCTGAAAATGGCAATAGAGCCTAACATAAATGTCTGCTATCCTGAGGGTCGGAGCCTGCATTGACAAAACATGGTGGGCCCGAGACGTCAGTACATAAACAACATGTACTAGTATGAAAGCAGACAGAATAATAGCTGAACAAATACAGAAGCTCATATGAGTCAAATGGTAAAGTGAAAAACGTATGAGCCAACAAAGAATACATATATGATGTGAACTAATAACTTATGCACCAACCTTATTAGCGTTATGTATGATATTTAGAAAAGCGTTCATTGTAATATAAGACCAATACTTTACCTAGGTGATGCACTTATCCTATAAGTCATACAAATGATCACAAGATGGCCTTCCAAAGGCAATCTGAGGGAAGTATGAAGCATATGTTGCTCACATACTCCTTACTATGACTCCATATATATAACTGTACTCGCAGTCTGTATCTAGGTACGCCCCGCCTAGGGGCTCACTATGAGGGTCTGCCCGCAGTTCATATATGTCATATGTTGGCTCGAGTCAGGGGAAACTCGTACATAACGTTCCCACTGACTTTAAATATAAATGATGCCACAAAGGAGGGTACGCCCAATGGTTAGGCTCGCTATAGTGGTCTGGTCTCAATCCTGTGCACAGAATCACGTTAAGCGATATGCCAATACAAACCTATGTACCCTCTCGTCATTAAATATTTATCAAATAGTGCCTTGGAGGCCTGTAACATATGAATTGCTAAAGTAACCGCTTAGCTAACATATACAGGTGCAACTATGTTATTACCATTTACTCTTATTTCTAACGTGTGATATATCTAGACTGTAGCCTGAGAGCTTCAAGAAGAGAAACTTATGATAATATGAAAGAATCATGGAACTTAGCACAAAGGGGAAAATATAGATACTTATAAGCTTGACGGTAGAATGAAGGAATGAAATGTAAGGCAATATAAAGATTCTGCTCTCGTAGTTCATGAGAATTATACTAACATTGACAGGAGGAGGTGCATGATGTAGGGAGGTTCCTTAGCGGCGAGGGAAGTTTTAGCTTACATACCTTAATGCTTTATTAGCTACGATAGTAATTCGAGCCTCAAGCAATTCAACCCGCGATATTGAAGCCTTTAACCTTCCAACCACTATTTCTTGTTATCCAATACGCAATTCACTAGCTACACGAATAACATATATGTCCATAATTAATCCACAGGAGCATTTAGTAACTTATTCCAATAATCTTCACTTATGTCAGAAATTAATTGAACTTCTTATCAAGAATTCGGAGTAAATTCTAACTCTCCCAACTTATACAATTCAAGAGTAAAACTACCCAATCGATAGAAATTCCCAAAAGCTCCTCTTTAAACAAGACTCTCTATTTTTCCCCTTTTTCTTTCATGAACCCAATTCAAGTAGCAGTGCAAAGATACAAATAAACATCTCCAAGATACTTATTTGTCGTCAAACTCAAGAAAGGGGTAGAGAATTTACCTTTTAAAATTCAACTCCAACTTTAGGTTATTGAAGTCGCCCTCCAAAGATTATTTAAAAATTATTACAAGAATCCTTTCCTCCCTTCCTTTTCTAATGAATTCGTGGATGCCTAGAGAAGGAGAAGAAGTCGAGAACTAGTACTCCATCTGCCGACTCAAGTTTTCTCTTACGGTCATAATTGATTTTCTAAGTTGGTAAGGAAAAGAAAGAAAACAAAGGGAGTACCTTACTTTCTGGTTTCTGGAATCAATTTCCAGTGAACAAGGGAAACATTTAACCCTCTGTTTACTATTACTTAAGGAAATTATTAAAGAAAGGGTGGACCCCACAACACACTTATCATATATATAATATAAAAACACTTCCAAGTCTCTACCTTAGCAGTAATAAAGTTATTTACAAATAACATTTATACATAAATATTCTTCTTCATTTGTTTTCCTTTGTACAGTAATTTATTTATAGACCAAAGTTATACTTAATTTAAAATTTTCTCGAGGTGCCACAATCTCCCCCACTTAGGATCATTCGTCCTCGAATGATGCCTGCACCTTACCTTCCATCCCATAACTGTCCAAGACATTCTTAAGATCATTTATTCAACTCCTGCCTCACTTGACCCATCACGAGGCCTTAAATTTGACTAACTCCCTAAATTTGCAAAAATTTCGCCAGAGTTTCCTTTGTAAATAGGCCTATCGGGTACCTATTAGCTAGCCAGAATACATCCAAATACACTTTACAGAGCGTCACCACACATATAAAATTCAATAAATAATGCACGAGGCTCCACTTGGCCTTAAACTCAAAAACAATAGTACACAAGGCTCCTCTTGGCCTTACACGCAATTGAAAAGTCATAACCAACCATGTAACTTACCTTATACTTTGCATCTGCATGTTGTTTCCATGTAAATCTCAAGGCTCATAGGCACAAATCATGTACCTAAACATGTCAAGTAAGAATCAGATATCCATAGAACAAAATATAATAGAACTAACGATCACATAAAGGGATAAGTAGATTAAGAACCTTCTGATAGTTTTTTAAATAAATAAGGGTATTTAGTTTCCATATCTGCTTCTGCTTCCCACGTGGCTTCTTCTACATTCTGGTTCCTCCACAACACCTTTACTGAAGCTATATCTCTAGATCTTAAATTCCTGACCTGCCGATCTAATATGGCCACGGGGACTTCCTCGAATGATAAGTCTCCAGCAAATTCAATACCCTCTATAGGAATGACGTGAGATAGTTATCCTAAGCATTACGTAGCATAGACACATGAAAGATAAGATACACTACCGTTAACTCTGGAGGTAATTCTATCTCATAGGCTACCTGGCCAATTCTGCGAATAACCCTATAGGGCCCAATATACCTGGGACTTAACTTACCCTTCTTACCAAATCACATAACGCCTTTCATAGGCGCCACCTTCAAGAACACAAAATCATCAATTTGAAATTCCAAGTCTCTACGTCGCACATCCGTATATGATTTTTGCCTACTCTGGTCAGTCTTCAACCGCTCTCGTATGAGTTTAACCTTTTCGACGGCTTGATGGACTAGGTTCGGACCCAATACCTGTGTCTCACCTACTTTGAACCAACCAATAGGTGATCTACATCATCTTCTATATAAATCTTCGAAGGGAGCTATGCCAATGTTGGAGTGATAACTGTTATTATATGCAAATTCTATTAAAGGCAAATGATTATCTCAATTACCTTTAAAATCCAGCACGCACGCTCTCAATATGTCTTCAAGTGTCTGAATGGTGCGTTCGGCCTGGCCGTCTGTCTGTGGATGAAACGCAGTACTAAGGTTCACCTGCGTACCTAAGCTCCTATGGAATGATTTCTAAAACCGAGCTTTAAAGGGGGAACCTCTATCTGAAATAATGGACATCGGAGTCCTATGTAGGTGAATAATCTCCTTTACATATAGCTTGGCATAGCCCTTAGCTATGCTAGTAGACTTAATAGTAAGGAAATAGGTTGATTCCATCAATCGATCAACTATTACCCAAATAGAGTCATGTTTCCAATAAGAAAAAGGTAAGCCTATGACAAAATCCATATTAATAGCATCCCACTTCCACATAGGAATACTAAAGGTTTGACCTAGGCCATTGGGTCTTTGATGTTCCACTTTAACCTACTGATAGTTGGAGCACTGTGCCACATATTCTGCTATATCTTTCTTTATGTCGTTCCACCAGTAGATCGCTTTAAGATCATGATACATTTTTGTAGACCCCGGATGGATTGAATAACGAGAGTAATGTGCCTCAGCCATAATCGGTTGATGCAACCCTTCTACATCATGCACATATAATCTACCTTGACACCTCAAGGTGCCATTACCTGCTAGTTTAAATATTGTGATTTGATGTTCTTGAGTCCTCTCTTTGTATTGGAGAAATAAGGGTTCATCATACTACCTCTGTTTAACCTATGCCATAAGTGACGACTCAGCTGTATTGAGTACCACAATGCCACCATCTTCAAAATCCAAAAGGCGAATGCCGAGATTGGCCAATTTGTAAACATCTCTTGCTACTTCCCATTGAAAAGGTGGCAGATGTGTTAGACTACCCATGGATAGTCGAATAAGAGCATCAACCACAATGTTACCTTTAGCTGGATGATAGAGAATATTGACATCGTAATCCTTCAATAACTCTAACCACCTCCTTTGCCTTAAATTTAACTTTTTCTACTTGAATAGATATTAAAGACTCTTGTGATCAGTATAGATATCAATATGCACTTCATATAAATAATGGCGCCACATTTTAAACGCGAAAACCACAACTGCAAGCTCTAAGTCATGTGTGGGATAATTTTGTTCATGTTTCTTTAATTGTCGAGAAGCATACGCTATAACTTTTCCATGCTGTATTAGGACGCAACCCAAACCAATACCTGAAGAATCACAGTACACCACATATCCTTTGATGCCCTCTGGTAAGGCTAATACTAGCGCAGTAGTCAATCTATGTTTCAGCTCTTGAAAATTTCTTTCGCAACCATCTGACCACTGGTACTTAACCATTTTCTACGTCAACTTGGTCAATGGGGCAGAAATAGAGGAAAACCCGTCTACAAATCTCCTATAATAACCGGCTAGCCCCTCTACAAACTTTGCACCTCTGTAGTGGTAATTGGTTGAGGCCAATTCTTCACAGCTTCTATCTTCTGAAAATCCACTTTGATGCCTTCCCCGGATACTACATGACCAAGAAATGCTACTAAGGCCAGCCAAAATTCACACTTAGAGAACTTGGCATACAACTGGTGATCTCTCAGTGTTTGCAATACTCACCTCAAATGATCTGCATGCTCAGCTTCATTACGTGAATATATCAAAATATCATCTATAAACGTATTCATGTACATATCAAGAAAAGGCTTGAAAATCCTATTCATCATGTCCATGAGAGTTGCTGGAGCGTTCGTTAGTCCAAATGACATGACAAGGAACTCAAAGTGCCCATATCTTATCCGAAAGGCTGTTTTAGGAATATCTGCTTCACAAATTCTTAACTGGTCATAACCAATCCTTAAATTGATCTTTGAATAGCATTTAGCTCCCTACAATTGATCGAATAAGTCGTCTATTTGGGGGAGAGGGTACTTATTCTTTATTGTTACTTTGTTCAGTTGCCTGTAATCTATACACATTCGTAGCGTGCCATCTTTCTTGAGTACAAAAAGCATTGGCACACCCCAAGGTGATATACTGGGTCGAATGAAACCTTTATCAAGTAAGTCCTTTAACTATTCTTTTAGCTCTTTCAGTTCTGCAGGCGCCATTTTCTAAGGTGAAATTGATATCGTCTGCGTACCGGGATCCACATCAATACCAAAATCAATTTCCCTAATAGGAGGTAATCCAGGAAGTTCATTAGGAAACACATCTGAGTACTCATTCACCACTGGTACAGATTCTAGAGTCGGTGCTCACTTCTCAACCTCAACATCTTTTACTTTGACTAGGTGATACAAACACCCCTTTGCAATAAGCTTTTGTGCCTTTAGAAAGGAAATAAACCTCCCTCTAGGCAACAAAAGTCACCCCTCTACTCTAAGACTGGCTCTCCTGGGAAACAAAAATGAGCTATCTTGGATCGACAATCAACTGTGGTGTAACAGGAGGGTAACCAATCAATTCCCATAATAACGTCGAAATCAATCATTTCAAGTTCAATCGGGTTAAGCCAATGTAGCATGACCACATACTGTCACCACATAACCATAATATACTTGTCTAGCTATAACAGAATCTCCTATTAGAGTCAATATTGCAAATGGTTCACGTAACAACTCTAGCTTAATTTCAAACTTCTTAGCAATGAATGGAGTAACATATGACAAGGTAGATCCTGGGTCTATCAAGGTATATACATCGTATGAAAAGACAGTTAAGGTACCTGTAACCACATTTAAAGATACTTTTGAATCTTGTCGACCAGCTAGTGCATACATACGGTTCAGGCCTACGCTCAAACTAGGCCCTCTGCCTCTACCAGATCCTCTTCCTGCTGATGCCTGAGGACCGCAAGAAGAAGAAGACACTGATGAAGAAGAAGCTGATGCAGACCCTATAGGCTGTGATCGATCACCTCTACCTTTATCTTTGAGCTGTGGACAATCACATACCATATGACCCTCTATACCACACCAGTAATATGCATTAGAACCATACCGACACTTTCCTCCATATGGTCGGTCACACTGCCTGCATGTAGGATGAAGTGGTAACCCTCGACTAACACCCCTCTAAGACCATAAGTCTGGTGCCCTAGAAGTCTGAATTCACTCATACCTATGCCTCAAGAACTGATTTGGAGTATTAGATGTAGAGCGCACAGCTGACTGGGTCTTCCTAAGTAGCCATTTACTAGTGAAAGCTCCACTCCTTCCCTGATAATGGTTGGCCGTCCTAGCTCTCTTATTCTGCTCTCTCTTGCTATCTCTTTCACGATTTCCCTGATCTTTAGCTATCTGTTGAGCATGTGCCATGATCCTTGCTATGTCCAAATCCCTATTCATAGCAACAACAGAAAGAAGGTTCTTCAAGGGACTCGTAAAGCCATTCACAAAGCGATGAATCCATTTTGCTTGCGTGCTAACCACCTATGGAGCATATTTGGACAACTGTGTAAACTACAAAGAATACTCTTTAACACTAAGATTACCCTGCTTTAAAGAAAGAAATTCATCCATCTTTGCCTCTCTGAGCTCTAATGGTATGAAATGGTCCATGAAAGCTTCTACAAATTCTTTCCAAACTACTGGAGGAGCTTCCTGACCTCTCGAATCAACCCACATCTCATACCAGTCAACAACAATATCTTTTAGTCGATGGGTGGCCAATTCAACTGCATTTGTATCCGGGATCTGCATCACCTTACAAATTCTATAAGTCTCATCAATGAACTGTTAAGGGTCCTCTGTAAGCTTGGAACCTGTGAATTTTGGTGGATTCATATAGAGAAAATCTTTGATCCTAGATTCGGCTATCCTTCCCTGAGTAGGAACGGGTACGTTCATATTTTATCTTTGGGCCTGAGTAGTGACCAACTATGTAAGTAACTGTATCGCTCCCTTTATATTTGGGTTTAAGGCACCTACTGGGGGAATAGGAGCTACCGTTGGTACCACTAGAGGTGTGGAAACCCCTGTAGGTCCTTCTATTTTGGGCATTTGAGAACCTGAAAGCATAGAACCTAACAAACTTTCTTAAATCCTATTCAGATCCACCAATATGGGAGATTGCTTGGTAGCTGTTGCCTCCTGAGTAGTACTAGTAGTGGTCTATTGGGCTGCTTTATCCTTTTCTATAGCATACATGGTCTGTATCACAAATAAGCAGAGTAGGGGTCAAAAGTAACTTCCTACAACTTAACTCTATTGCACGATCTAGATAATATATAAAGGTCAAATTCTTAAATGCCCATATAGTCCTTTAATTATCAAAGTAGTGCGCAACACATCGATAAGTAAGGTCCTACTAGACACGTCTTCATAGACTTCCGAGGACACCTGAATCTAGGCGCTCTGATACCAAGTTTGTCACGCCTAAAAATTATAATGACGGACATGAATTGTATACACTTAATTTACAATAAACTTACGACGTACGTGAGTTTATAAGATAATAACGGACAGGGTATTTAACAAGCGTTACATATATACACGAGGGAGTTACATTAACAAAACTATGCAATACTACACGGTGTCCATGAAACCTCTAGTCAATTAACACAATATACTACAAGTGACTAGTTAGCATTAGGCCCGTCATGCACAACCTGAGACCTGTACATATAATCAAAAAATACTAGACATAGACTGGCTCCAGAGAGAGATAGAGCTCACCAAAATATCAGTCAAAAACAATAATAGAGCCTAACGTGGACGTCTACTATCTTGAGGGTCGGAGCCTGCATTGACAAAACATAGTGGGACCAAGACGTCAATACATAATCAACATGTACTAGTATGAAAAAAGACAGAATAACAGCTAGACAAATACAAAAGCTCATATGCGTCAAATGGTAAAGTGAAAAACGTATGAGCCAACAAATAACACATATACGAGATGAACTAATAACTTATGCACCAACCTTATTAGCGTCATGTATGATATTTAGAAAAATGTTCATTGTAATATAGGACCTATACTTTACCTAGGTGATGCACTTATCCTATAAGTCGTACAAATGATCACAAGATGGCCTTCCAAAGGCAATCTAAGGGAAGTATGAAGCATATGTTGCTCACATACTCCTTACTATGACTCCATATGTATAACTGTACTCGCAGTCTGTATCCAGGTATGCCCCACCCAGGGGCTCACTATGAGGGTCTGCCCGTAGTCCATATATGCCATATGTTGGCTCGAGTCAGGGAAAACTCGTACATGACGTTCCCACTGACTTTAAATACAAATGATGCCACAAAGGAGAGTACGCCCAATGGTTGGGCTCGATATAGTGGTCTGGTCTCAATCTTGTGCACAGAATCACGTCGAGCGATATGCCAAGCCAAACCTATGTACCCTCCCGTCATTAAATGTTTATCAAATAGTGACTTGGAGGCCTGTAACATATGAATTTCTAAAGTAACCGCTTAGCTAACATATACAAATGCAACTATGGTATTACCATTTACTCTTACTTCAAACGTGTGATATATCTAGACTGTGGCTTGAGAGCTTCAAGAAGAGAAACTTATGATAATATGAAAGTATCATGGAACTTAACACAAAGGGGAAAATATAGATACTTATAAGCTTGAAAGTAGAATGAAGGAATGAAATGTAAGGCAATATAAAGATTCTGCTCTCGTATTTCATGAGAATTATACTAACATTGACAGGAGGAGGTACATGACGTAGGGCGGTGCCTTAAGGAAAGTTTTAGCTTACATACCTTAATGCTTTATTAGCTACGATAGTAATTCGAGCCTCAAGTAATTCAACCTACGATATTGAAGCCTTTAATCTTCCAACCACTATTTCCTGCTATCCAATACGCAATTCAGTAGCTACAAGAATAACATCTATGTCCATAAGTAATCTGCAGGAGCATTTAGTAACTTATTCCGATAATCTTCACTTATGCCCGAAATTAATTGAACTTCTTATCAAGAATTCAGAGTAAATTCTAACTCTCCCAACTTATACAATTCAAGAGTAAAACTACCCAATCGATGGAAATTCCCAAAAGCTCCTCTTTAAATAAGATTTTCCATTTTCCCTCATTTTCTTTCATAAACCTAATTCAAGTAGTAGTGCAAAGATATAAATTAAACATCTCCAAGATACTTATTTATCGTCAAACTCAAGAAAGGGGTAGAGAATTTACCTTCACCCCTCAAAGATTATTTTAAAATTATTACAAGAATCTTTTCCTCCCTTCCTCTTTTAATGAATTCGTGGATGCCGAGAGAAGGAAAAGAAGTCGAGAACTAGTACTCCAGCTACCGACTCAAGTTTTATCTTACGGTCATAATTGATTTTCTAAGTTGGTAAGGAAAAGAAAGAAAACAAAGCGAGTACCTTAATTTCTAGTTTCCCGGAATCAATTTCCAGTGAACACGGGAAACATTTAACCCTTTGCATACTATTACTTAAGGAAATTATTAAAGAAAGGGTGGCCCCCACAGCACACTTATCATATATATAACATAAAAACACTTCCAAGTCTCTACCTTAGCAACAATAACGTATAAATAATATTTATACATAAATATTCTACTCTATTTGTTTTTCTTTGTATAGTAATTTCTTTATAGACCAAAGTTATACTTAATTTAAAATTTTCTCGAGGTGCCACACTTTCTGCCCTACATATTTTTGTTTGACTATCACAGTGTATACATACTGATGCTGAGGTTTAGGCTATAAGAAATATCTTTCAAGGTATTTTGGAGTCATTCGTCTTCTTCGTCGACTGTATCTAACATGATACATTCAGATTCTATTATAAAGTGGGCATTACATGTTTGTCTAAATGATTTTCAAGAGACTGCTTCTCTACCTAAAGTAACACATATCCACTCATTGATTTTACTTCATTTGATTCGGTGATTCAATTTGCATTACTATATCCTTCAATTACTGTTGGATATTTGTTATAATATAGAGCAAAGTCTTGTGTATGTTTTAGGTATCCCAAAACTCTTTCATTTCCATTCAATGAGTTTGATTGGGATTATTCGTGTACCGACTCAATTTATTAATAGTGCATGCTATGTCTGATCGGTACAATTCATAATGTACATCAAACTTTCCAACACTCTTGCGTAGTCTAACTGTGAGTCACTTACACCTTCATTCTTTTTGAAATGCAACGCTTATGTCAAATGGAGTCTTGACAATATTGAAATCCAAATACTTGAACTTATCAAGTACCTTTTCAATGTTATGAGACTGTGACAACGCCAACTCTTGTGGAGTTTTATAAATTCTTATCTCTAATATCACATCAGCAACTCCAACGTTTTTCATATCAAACTTGCTCTCAAGCATTTATTTCATAGTGTTTATGTCAGAAATGTCTCTACTTATGATCAACATGTCATCCACATACAAACAAATAATGACTTTGTGATTTGGAGTGTCTTTAATGTAAACACATTTATCACATTCATTTATCTTAAAATCGTTTACCAATATGATTTGATCAAATTTTGTATGCCACTGTTTGGGTGCTTATTTTAGTCCATAAAGTGACTTAACAAGTTTGCACATTTTTCTTTCTTTATCAGGAACCACAAAACCCTCGGGCTGTTCCATGTAAATTCTTCTTTCAATTCTCAATTTAAGAATGTTGTTTTCACACCAATTTGATGGATTTCAAGATCATATACCGTTGTTAATGCAACTAACATCTGAATGGATGTTATCTATGTTACTGATGAGTATGTGTCTGAAATAATTAAGGCCTTTTTTTGTCTAAAGTTTTTCACAATAAGGCTTGTCTTGTATTTACTAACAGTACCATCAACCGTCATCCTCCTTTTGAAGATCCATTTAGAACCTAAAGATTTATTTTCTAGAAGAAGATCAATCAAATCCTAAGTCTGGTTGCTCATAACTGAATCAATAGCATTATTGACTGCCTCTTTTGAAAAGAATAAGTCCGAAAATGACATATCTTCTTTAAACGTTTGAGTCTCATTTTCAAGAAGAAATGTTATAAAATTTTATTCGAAGGTAGTTGACATTCTTTGATGTGTAATATGTCTTGGATTCTCATCATTAAGTACATTCTCATCTGTTTTATCTCGTGATCATTTAGACCCTTCACCAGATAGCTCATATACAATTTTATACGGATAAATATGTTCAACTCAACATTATCTGATTTAATTATCATATTTTCATGAATATTTGGATGTTCGTATTTATGAACAAAAAATTGATATGCGTTACTGCTTGTAGCTTATCTGATGAACACACAGTCCACAGTCTTAGGTCCTACTTTTATCCTTTTAGGCATAGGAACTTAGACTTTGGCTAGACACCCCTACACTTTGAAATATTTCAAGTTAGGTTTCCTTTCTTTTGATTTTTTATATGGAATAGAGTGTGTCTTGCTATAGGACACTCTACTGAGTATTCGATTTGCTGTAAAGATAGCTTCTCTCTCACAAATTTCACGATAAACCTGAACTTCTGAGTAAGACATTCATCATTTCCTTTAACGTTTGATTTTTCTTTCCACAATTCCATTTAATTGAGGTGAATACGGGTCAGTAGTTTGATGAAAAATTTTATTTTCTAAACATATTTCGCAAAAGGAGATTCATACTCTCTACCCTTATCACTTTTTCTCATTTTGATCTTTTTTATTTAATTGATTTTCAACTTTATTTTTATATTTTTAAACGTGTCTATTGCTTCATTCTTACCATTATGAAAATAAACATAACAATATCTAGTGCAATCGTCAAAAAAAATTATGAAATATTTTTTACACAATGAGATGGTGTTGACTTATTATCATAAATGTTTGAATGAATTACGCCTACAGGATTGAAATTCCTTGCAACAAACTTATGCGGATGCTTAGCATACTTGGATTCCACACATGTTTGACACTTTGATGTATTGCACTTAAAGTTTGGTAAAACTTCTAAATTAATCAGTTTCTACAAGGTTTAGTAATTGACGTCTCCTAACCGTTCATAGCAAAATTCACTTGACTCAATAAGTAAGAAGTAATAGAACTTTTATAAATTTCAACATTCATTACATTGATCTTAAAAAGGTCCTTGGTGAAAATGCCCTCAGTGAGGTAACTTTTACCTACATACACTTCTCCCTTACTAATTATAACTTTGTCAGAAACAAATATACATTTGAATCCATTTTTATTCAGAAGTGAAGTAGAAACTAAGTTCTTCCACGACTACGGAACATAAAGAACATTATTGAGTGTCACTACCTTACCCAATGTCATCTTCAAACAAATCTTGCCTGTTACTTCAACTTTTGCCATAGCAGAGTTAGCCATGAATATCTTTTCATCAGCATAAGTCGGAGCGTACGATGTAAATAATTTTTTATTGACACATATGTGGCGGCGGCACCTAAATCAATCCACTACTCTCTAGAATTTTCAACTAAGTTGCACTCCGAAAGCATAGCACATAGATCGTCCACTTAATCTTTGAATTCAGTCATGTTGGCTTGATCCTTTTATTGCCCTTTTTGGGAGTCCAACAATTTTTCGACTTGTGACCAACTTTGCCACAGTTAAAGTAATATCCTTTGGAATTAAAAAAATAAAAAAAGTAAATAATTTTTAGGAAACTAACCACTTGTGGTCGGTTTTTATTAAAAAAATAATTTTATGTATAATCTAATATATTATTTTTTGAAATTACACTGATCACACGTAGGCAATAACCAATATAATAATAATAAAAATCAATCAATCTTAGATTTTGTGAAAAAATTACATTAAAAAATATTTCAAACAAAATAAACAAATTATGTTAAACATAATCTTTATCTTTTATTTATGTTTTAATATATAAAATAAATATTTTCCTTTGTATATACATTAAATAACGTTAAACAAGCATAATCTTTGTATAATGAATATGTATATATATATCATACCGTTGAGATAATAATGTTATGCTACTATTGCAGTCATAATAATATAATATATAACCGATAATTCATTAGAATATAATGAACGTGTTCTATTATAAGGTAATATACTTGTGGATGTGATGTATATAGTACGCAATCAAGAGTTCATATATATAAATATCTTTTTTTATATATATACATAATATATATATATATATATATATATATATATATATATATATATATGATGTAGTGATCGATTGGTGAACGATGTAGTCAAAATCTAGTAGAATCTATCCAAACATATTGAATACCTTGATTTGAAACAACAGAAGTAATAATATATACTGTACGTTGAAGTTATATCAATGTAAGCTAATCAAATTAATCGATCACTCATCAGAGTATGTATATGAAATATGTCGCATTATATTATTGGATAATATACTCGTGTACGTATGTGATGTATATAATAAATATTTAGAACTTGATATAATCGATAGTGTGTATATGCGTGTGTATGTATAGGTATATATATAGTATATACATATTATATAGTGAAGGTATATTAATGACATAAGATAAACTAACTGATAATTCATCTGAGTATATGTGAAATACATTGTATATTATTATGGGATTGTAAAATCGTGTATGCATGTGATGTTTATAGTACGTCTTTGAAAGCCAATGGACAACTGAATATATGTATATCTCGTGTAGTGACATAAGCAGTACTAATAGTAATCTAGATAACTGAATCTATATATCAAAATATTTTGAATAATACGTTGATATCATACTATTGAGGAAATAGATATTATATCAATGTCTCTTAAATTAAAATAAAAAAATATTATAAATTACAATAATTAAAATTTTAAATTACTTTTAAATTCTAAATTCACTATCAATAACACAAAAGTTTGGCAGGGAGAGTATTATAAATTACAATAACAAACAACTTAAATAGTAAATTACAACGTCGAGGATGACATATTGATTAGGATAAAGGAATATTACTTGAAAATTATGTTGAAAGTCGTATAATTCATATGCTTTCTTTCAGCTGCCTGTTTGCTCCGTGATTTTACTATATCGCCCCAAATTAATTATTATATGATATTTACGTGTTAAAAAATTAATAATATTTAATAAAAAATAAAATAGATATTTATAAAATAAAATAGACATTTATGACATGACTGTTTCAACTACTTCAACTGTAATTTTACTATATCACCTATAATTAATTATTATGAGTCATCTAAGTTTTTAAAAATTGATAATCTTGATGTTTTAAATTAATTTGACATCTTATTTGAGGCACACTTAAAAAAAATTCACAAGTACTTTTATAACAATTTTGTCATATCACTTTAATTAGTAATTAAGTTATTCAAGACGTGTCGGTTTCATAAAGATAATAATATACTGTTGAAGTTATAATATAATAATATAAGATAAATTAAACGACAATTCATCAAAATAAATATAAAATATGTTGTATTACGAGATAATATGCTTGTGCATGTGATGTCTATAGAACATATTTCGAAGTTAATGGTCAATCAAATACATACACACGCGCACACACACACTCACATATATATAGATAGATACGTACGTATATATATATACGTATCTCTCATGTAGTGATGTACATAGTAGTCAAAAGCTAGCTAACTGAATATATCTATCCAAATATTTTGAATAGTATGTTAACATCATATGATCAAGGTAATAATACACTATTGAAGTTATAATAATAAAGCTAATTAACTGATAATTCATCAGATTAATACGTTGTATTATGATATATATATATATATGTGTGTATATATATATATATATATATATATATATATATATATATATTTAATTAATATCATATTTAAAAATTAATTAATCAAAAATTGTTTGTAGAATATGAAGTGCATTGACATTATTATACGATTGATATTATTAATTTTATTTACATAATTTATTTATAATTAATTTGAAAATAATTTTTTTATTTTTTTAATATTAATTTTATATTGTTACTATACTTATTAAATATAAACTTTATTCAATTCAATTTTCCTACTTTATTTAAATTCTGGCCATATTATACTCAATTGTCAATTGAGTTTAATTGGACTCAATAGAAATCCCCAATTCAATGTTTTTCCACCTATCCATAACCGCATATTAATTTATATTCGCCCAACATTTATAATTCGAGGGCTATGTGGATCCTCAGCCATATATATTTTAGTCTCAAGAAAATATAATTAATTCATATACTTTTTTTTGGTTTTTCATCCGGTGTCTGCATCGAAGCCCCGACTAATTCGGATCGGGCATTTCAGGGGCCATTAAGGTGGTAGCACTCTCAACAGAGTTTTCTCCATAACCAAGGACGTTCCCTTGACCTCTGGTTAAGGGTAGAGCAGACTCATCCACTGCACCACAACCCATGTTGATTTTAATTCATATACTTATTTGTATATAAATACAAATGATAAATTACACATATTGACAACTAAACTATTCAAATACAAATAATAAATTTATTTGAAATACATAGTATGATACAAATAAATTTAAAGTAAAAAAATATAAAATTCAATGACAAAAAAAGGATGAAGAAAAAAATATAAAAAAAATAAGAAAAATGACAAAAATGACGAACCAAGAATGAAAAAGGGGGGAAACGGAAATACAACAAAAAAAAGAATGCAAAGAAATAAAATTGAAAAATTAAAAAAATGATGAAAAAGAAGAAAGAAAAAAAGTGCAACAAACGAGTAAACAATAAGTGGAAAAAATAAAAAAGAAAAAAAAGTAAATTAAATGAAAAAGAAAGAAAAAAAATAGTAAATTAAAGGAAAAAAGAAAGAAAAAAATAAAAATAAAAAGAAGAGAGAAATAAAAGATAAAAAATAATAATAATAATAATAATAAAGGAGTGAGACTATGGATTATATTTAATTGATAAGAGATGTTATGAATTATATAGGCTAAATGGAATAATTAGAAGCTTATATTTATCAACCCATGTAGGTCTTAAGCGAATACGAATGATGAAATAAGAATGAGAAATGGGAAAGCGAAAAAAAAAAAGAATACAAAGAAAAAAGAAATAAAAAAAAATAGATGAAAAATGAGAAAGAACAAAAGAAATTATAAGGAATGAGTAAAAAAATAAAAAAAATGAAAAAAAAAGTAAATTAAAGGAAAAAGAAAGAAAATAAAAGAAGAAAAGAAACTAGAAAAGATGAAACACTGAAACTTTAAGCATAGGTGGGTGATCTCTGTGTTTAAATGAGTATCCACATTTTACTCATTTTGTCCATATTTGTATGAGCTTTTAAAATGAGTTGAATCCATATTTACCTATTTGAAATATGAGTAATCTAATTCACTAAATATGGGTTAAATGGACTCTTTTCACAAATATGGGCTAAAATTGCCACCCTTAGGTATAGTGAATTGAAAATGATTAAGTGTAATTATTTGAAATTGCGAACTTGTGACTTGAAAACGGTTAAGTGTAGTTACTAGAAATTGTGAACTAGTGACTTAAAAATAGTTAAGTGTAGTCACTTGAAATGTGAATTAGTTAATTGAAAGTGGTTAAGCGCTTGTTTGGGATTGCACTTATTTTGAGAAAAAAAATATTTTTTTTTAAAAAAAGGGTGTTTTGTAAACTTGCAAAAGTGCTTTTAAAAATAAGCAGAAACAGTTTTTCTGCTTCTGGGAAGAAGCAGAAAATTTCTGCTTTTCCAAAAAAGCAGAAGCAAAAGCAGAAAATTATTTTTTCATGACAAAAATATCTCTATCACACATACACATATACACACACACACACACACACACACACACATATATATATATATATATTCCTTATTAATTAATTAACATATCTTACAAGTTTGATCAACGTTTGATTTTTAAAATTTTACATTTCATATTTACGTCATAATTATTTATGATTTATATATTGTTATTTTATTTTCACTCGTTTTCTTTAAATAAATTTGAAAAAATCATTGATGATGATGACTAAATAATATATAATTTTTTATATTTTATTATTAATGATAACAATTGACAGATGAACCATATTACAAGATTGTATTTTGATAGCACATGCAATTTTTTTTTTGAATATTTAATTTTAAATAAATAATTCATGAAAAATGACATATTTGTTACAATATATATATATATATATATATATATATATATATATATATATATTTAAAATAACAGATAGAATAACACAGTAAATTTTGATACAGTAAAAATATATACATTCGTAGTAAATTTTGACACAGTAAAAATATATTTTAAAAAATAATAAATAATAGATAGAATTTTATTTTAAATATTTGTTATCATGTAGTATACATATATGAATTAGGTTACTTAGTTTTAGAATTGACACGATAAAAATATATTCAAAAGAAAAGGTAAAAAATAACAGATATTATCTCATTTAGATATTTGTAAGCAGGAGAATAGTGTTTGCTTACTTTTAGTAAATTTGACAAAGTAAATGTATCAAGAAAATAAGGAAACAAAAAGAAGATAGATTCTAATTTTAAAATAAGGTAACAAAAAACAGATAGATTCAATTGATCTATACAATTGAAAGAACATTTGGAGTTTGAAAAAATAGATTTGCTCTCCTACGTTCAATGTCATCTTTTAAATTCGACACTCAAGTTTATCTTGTTACAACTACTATTGCTATACATAATTTCATACAACAACACTCTACTACTGATAAATACTTTAACTATTATGTTAACGAAGACATCATCACAGAGATCGAAGAAGCAGACCAATCTCTTGGTATACCTTCAGAAATACAAGACAGACTTTCTATAAGTATGGAGACATTGCATGATAAAATTAGAGATGAAATCATTGAAAATTTTTGTGATGTATGAAGGGCTAATTATTTTTATCGTTAATTTTTTCATATGTAGTGATTTAATTTATGAAATAACTTTTGTATTCATTTTTGTTTGATATTTTAAGTAATATTTAAATTATTTAAGTAATATATCACCATTTAATTTTTTTAATGTATTTATGTATATAAATATTGATTAAAAATTTTAGAGTACGTACTTTTTAATTAAATAAATAATATTTAATTAAAAATATTATGATAGATATTTAAAATAAATTTTTTCTATTGATTTTAGTAATAAAAGTCTATTGATAGATGTCCTTTTGATCATTTATCTAAAAAAAATACTTCTTGAAAAAAATTATCCAAACACAATTTGATTATCAAAAGCACTTTTCAAATTAATTTACCAAACACAAATTATTTTTTTTTAAAGCACTTTTTCGAAAAGCCATTTTATAAAAGTGTTTCTCAAATAAGCAGGTTTGTAATAGTAATCCCAAACGGGCTCTAAGTATAGTGATTTGAAATGAATGATTAAGTATAATTATTTGAAATGTGAAGTAGTTACGTGAAAATGGTTAAGAGTAGTTATTTGAAATGTGAAGTGGTTATTTGTAAATGGTTTAAGTATAGTGACTTGAAATGTGAATTAATTATTTGAAAATGATTAAGCGTAGTGACATGCAATACGAATTAGTTATTTGAAAATGGTTAAGTTTAGTGACTTGAAAGGTCTACTAGTTATTTAAAAATAGTTAAATGTAGTGACTTGAAATGTGTACTACAACAACAACAACAAACCAAGTGTATTCCCACCTAGTGGGGGCTGGGGGGGGGGGGGGGGGGTAAGATGTACGCAGTCCATACCTCTACCTCTGATGAAGTAGAAAGGGTGTTTCCGATAGACCCCCGGCTCAAGGCACGAGATACCACACAAACACATAGTGCAGCACAGAAGCAGATTACATAACATAAATAAGGTACCCATAAGTAATATAAAGCAGAGGAAAGCAGGGGAAAGCACACAGATTCGTAATACAACATGGAACACGGAACACGGAATCATGACAAGAATAAAACCCTCACCAAGTAATTCCCTACACTAGCGACCCGAACTGGCCCTAATTATCTGCCGTAATTCGCGTCCTCCAGACCTTCCTATCTAGGGTCATGTCCTCGGTGAGCTGTAACTGTTCCATGTCCCGCCTAACCACCTCACCCCAGTACTTCTTCGGCCTACCCCTACCCCGCCTAAAACCATCCAACGCTAGCCTCTCACACCTACGGACCGGGGCATCCATGCCCCTCCTCTTCACGTGTCCGAACCATCTTAATCATGCTTCCTGCATCTTGCACTCCACTGAAGTCACACCAACCTTCTCCCGAATAGTCTCATTCCGAACTCTATCCCCTCTAGTCAGTCCACACATCCAGCGCAACATCCGCATTTCTGCCACCTTCATTTTTTGGATGTGGGAGTTCTTAACTGGCCAACACTCCGCTCCATACAACAAGGCCGGACGGACTACCACCTTGTAGAATTTGCCTTTAAGCTTGGGCGGCACCTTCTTATCACACAGCACCCCCGACGCGAGTTTCCACTTCATCCATCCCGCCCCAATACGGTGCGAGACATCCTCGTCAATCTCACCGTTACTCTGGATCACGGACCCAAGATACTTGAACTTGTCCCTTTTACATACCGCCTGAGCTTCCAGCTTCACTACTACCTCATTCTCCCACCTCACGTCATTAAACTTGCATTCCACATACTCTGTCTTGCTTCTGCTCACCCTGAACCCTTTAGACTCAAGAGTTCGCCTCCACACCTCTAATTTGTCATTCACACCCCCTCAAGTCTCATCTATCAGAACTACATCGTCTGCAAAAAGCATACACCACGGCACCTCCCCTTGAATACGCCGCGTCAACACATCCATCACCAACGCAAACAAAAAGGGACTAAGAGTAGATCCCTGATGCAATCCTGTCAGGACAGTGAAATGCTCCGAGTCTCCTCCCGCCGTCCTCACCTGGGTTTTCGCTCCATCATACATATCCTTGAAATGTGTACTAGTGACTTGAAAATGATTAAGTATAATAACTTGAAATGTCAATTAGTTATTTGAAAATGGTTTGAGTGTAGTGACTTGAAATTGATTAAGTATACATAGTTGAAATGAAACTTTTTGTGTTGAATGTAGTTTAGTGTGGTAACTTGGGAGGTGACTTAGTCACTTGAAATTGATTAAGTGTAGGTACTTGAAAGGTGAATTTATCATTTTGAAGGTAGTTTAGTTTGTTCTTTTGGGAGGTGACGTAGTGACTTGAAATTAATTAAGTATAGATAGTTGAAATGTGAATCTTTGTTTTGAATGTGGTTTAGCTTGGTAACATGTGATATGACTTAGTCACTTGAAATTGACTAAGTGTAGTTAATTGAAACGTGGATTTTTGTTTTACATGTAGTTTAGTTTGGTAACATGTGTGGTGACTTAGAGATTTGAAATTGACTAATTGTAGATATTTAAAAGCTGAATTTATCATTTTGAAGGTAGTTTAGTTTGTGTTTTTGGGAGGTGACTTAGCTTGCAGTAATGACAGAGAAGAACCACAACCACCTCTGCAGCCTGCAGCATCTGAAGACGAGCAATTCTTTAGCAGGACCGACATCTATGCAGGTGCTGCATTGGGCTTTGCAGTGAGTGTGTCAATGATATTTCTACCGCTCTTGGTTTTCAAAAGATGAAGAAAATGTTACAACAAGATGGTTGATGGACTAGTTCTTAGGGTGTTTAGCAATGTTGATGTAAAGAAACGACGTGCTAATACCTAGCATCGGTGAAATATATCGGAAAAAGAAAGCAGGGAAATACCACTGCCAAGTTCAAAGATCGCGCAGATGATTGAAGGCTTTCAGTTCTTGTTTCTATCAGACACCATATCGTTACATGTAGCTGAATGTCAGCATTTGCCTGGATTGAGTGTGTGTTCCTACCCACCAGTCTTTTTGTTGTAATTTAAGGTGTATTACTGCACTAACTTTGTACCAAATGCATGTTTTCTAAACTTAGTTTGTATGGTAGTCGCGCTTTTCCTGAAATTCAGTGTGCACCGATTGTTTCATTTTTCTACCTGAATTATCATAATTTACATACTAAACACACCTAGTGGAGTAGATAGTGATAATCTAGATAGGAAAAGGGAAACTGATGGTCTAATCAGCTTCGAAGTGTGTTTTAGGCATAGATGTTGATAGTTCGAATAGAAAAAAGAAACATCCTGTTAGTTGAGGCGTGAAGCTCGCGCAAAAATGATAGCTCAAGTGTGTTTTGCCATTAACTAAAATTTGTTGGCATATCTGTAAGTCAAGGGAGAGACACAATAAAAAAGACCAAAAAATGAGACTGACTTCATAGTTAATAACAATCTTATTGCTTACATAATATAACTAATTAATGTAGATCGATGTCCAACACCACCTTAAAAGGATTACACTACTAATTAATTTAGATAATAGTATTCTCATCATCTGAATCTTCTGCAAAACAATCCATGAAAGGCTGCAGAGGTGGTTGTGGTTTTTTAAAAATTAATTAATTAATTAATTATAAAAACCGATTACGTGCGGTTGATTTTTTTAAAATTAATTAATTATATTAATTAAAAAACGACCACACGTGGTTGGGTTTGTAAATATTAAATAATTAATTTAAATAAAAATATCGACCACATGTGGTCGGTTTTTTTTAAATTAATTAATTAATTTAAATAAAAACCGACTATTTGTGGTTGATTTTATTACAATCAATTAATAAATTTAAAAACAAAACCGACCACAAGTGGTCGGTTTTATTAAAATTAATTAATTAATTTAAAAATAAAACCAACCACTTGTGGTCGGTTTA
>NW_025816940.1:895843-956411 GCF_002878395.1 Capsicum annuum | reverse complement strand
AGAAAAATCGATTACATGTGGTCAGTTTTTCTAATTTTTTTAGTAGTGATCTTTTGTTGTCACTTTTTAAAATAAACTTTAGAAAACTTTTGGATTTTTTCGTTGGTGCCATGATGGGTGCAACATTCGAACGGCTTGAAGTAGCAATAGTTGTTGCTGCGATATTTGCCATTCCATCATTAACTTGATTTTCAACAATCATTTTTGCTGTCACAAATAGACAATCAATTTAGTATGTTAGAATACTAACTATAAAGTTTAAAACTTTAAACAACTTATTTCTAATTTAACAACGAAGTTTTTATGTTCTTCTAATCGTCAATTGAATGAAATTTAACTTTTGATGAAGTTTTTTATTTTCAAATCACTATTAAGTTCAAACAGACTAGAAAGTCAAAAGCTTTAATCTCCAGAAACCCAAAAATACAAATTATAATAAATTCTTTAAGATTGCTATAAACTGGGTACAAAATCTATATTTAAGAAGATGGACTTCAACACTAAGTTCAAGAACAACTTCAAGAACTATAAAGAAATTTCAACAACTTCAAACACAAGTTTAAATAATGTATGAACTATCAAAATGAAGTTTCTACTATTTTTTGGAGAAATAGTAAAACCAACATAAAGAAAGTAAGATGAAGATAGAAAATGATAGAATCAAGTTCAACAAATTCACGATGTGTTCTCAAGAAATTTATTCCCTCAAGTACCTGAGGAAAAAATCAGGTATTTATAGCCAAAAGGTGATGTTTCAGAAAGGAAGCAATGGTTTATCAAATAGTGCACTATTTTGAAACGACACCCAACCTGCGCGGGCAGGTGGCGTTTGCTGCAAACCAAAACGTCCTGCGCTAGACCTACGTTCGACCTGCGCGCATTGGTCATCATTTTGCATCAGTTCATTTTGAAATAGTACCTCGAAGGAGCATGTTCCTTCGAGGTGCGTTGTGACTGCGTCCGCAAATGGAGAAATATTTTCTATTTGATTTTTTGATTAAAAACTTCACTTATTTTCAAGTTTCGAATAAATTTTGTTCAAAAAGATGATCGAGATCCAAATTCGAAGTCGAAGTCAAGTGATGATGATGATGCGAGACATATCTTGTTCTTACCTTACTATCCGATCCTCATGAAGGAATACTTCTCAAGATAATATAAGAAAGTTTCTTTCTCTATCAATTACTTTACTTTTTAAAAGTGAAAATTCATTGTACTTTTCCCTCTATTATTTATTAACATATACATTTAGAATCCAACAATGTCAAAAGTGACAAGTAAAATAGAATTTTATTTAAGAAAATAGTGACAAATAAAAACGAACAATGAGAATAGTAAAGTCATAAAACTAGTATCTCTTTTGCATATTAACGTAGCTGGACTTTACTTATAATAATAGTATAGTTCAAATTGTTTACAACTATAGCATTATAATCATTGGTGCGCAGGTTTTATCATTGTAATGAGTAAAATTCAGTAACCATGCCTTAAATTAAGTGAGATTATGTTTATTCAAATTTATATTTTCATGCCTGCCCAACTAGCCAAATAGTTCGGAAAAGAAATGAACAAGAAATATTTTATCATGTTGACACAAATTCAATTTCATAACTTGTAATCTCCATATTTTCCTTCATCCCATCTCCTTAGTTGAGATATTTGAGATAGCTTTCTTTCCCCAATTTTAAAAAATAAATAGAAAATAACTTGAATATTGTACAAGATGATGTAGGGAAGAAAAGAGATGGGTAAACTGTAGGGAAACAAAAAATTAATTGTACTATTGGGGAACAGAATTATTGTGCAAAAGAATGCATGTTTTTAAAGAAAGATTGAAGTCCTTATATTTTTGGAACTATTAGATGTTGCACCAACAAAACAATCTTATTTAACCGACAATATTTGTCTATGGCATTCAATGAGAAAAAAAAGAAAATAATACTATCACAAAGGACAAAAAAGTTGTAGTTCTAGTTCATAAATAAAATTTATTTTTATATGGACTTAAATGATGGATATATATATATATATATATATATATATATATATATAATTGAAAATTATTGCTTACCAGAAATTCTATTAGGTTGAATTGTTGATAAATGATGTTTTCAAAATGTGGAGCTGTTACACTGTTTTAGCCAGCAATTGGCTATACATTCCAAAATATTTTTTCCAAAGTCATTTTTAAGTGAAGATTTACTTAAAATTTTATTATGTATTTGATCATAATATTTAAAAAATATATTTTACTTTTAAAAGTTCATAAAAATCAAAACTTGACCCAAATACTAATATTTTCTAGTATTTAAAAATTTGTATTATTTTTAAAAAACATTTGTCAAATAATAACAAATTATATGACCAACAACTATTTGTCAAATTTATTCCCAAAAACTATTTGAAATATTTATGGCTAAACGGGCCCTTAAAAATAATTTCTCTACTTTCATGATAAGGTAGAGATAATGCTATACACACTCTTCATACTTCACTTGTAAGATTATGATGAGTATATCGGTGTCATGTTGTTATTGTTATTTGCACAGGGTTTAATTAGCCTAGCAGGACTTTTAATTTCTTACTAATTTAGGATACGTATTTTGTATGTGTGTCTTGTGTTAATCAATAAAATTGTATATAAAAAAGAATAAAATTCATATCAAGTACGAGTAGCATTTAACATTATTTTGATAGTGTAAAGTTATGTGAACCTTCAATAATCATGTCTACAAAAAATGGAAAAGAGATTCAATTGTTTACACGCATGAAGATAAAATTTTGTATTCGTTTTAAGATTCGAGATGTATTCAATTTTATATTCATTATAAAATTGTTGTCAATTTATTTTATTTTTAAACCTTTAATTATTGATCGATTTCATTTATTATTGTCAAACTTGTTTATTAGTTCAAATAATAAATAAAAAAAATAAAAATATAGAGAAAAATATATCAGTCATAAGACGGAAAAAGTGATGATTTTATTATGATATCTCCTAAATCTAAAAGAAAAAAAAGAATTTAATGCCTCAACTTTTTAAATCTCTTTAGTTTACCTTGTTTCAAAGCATTACTATTCGAATATGTAACTATTTTAAAGATCAAGACCCCACACCACTTTTTCGTCTCATAGAATTAGGAGTAAAAAATGATTGAATTTAAATTCATTTATGATCTATAAATTAAATTATATTTTTTATTTAAAGTTTGTTTAAGCTAATTTTAAATCTGCTCTGGTTATCTTATTTATACTTTCTTTGTTTCAAGGGATATAACTTCTAGTAATAGCGATGTATGGTTCTTCCTTCCTGTTTGTGTATATCTCTTTATTATCCAAACTTTTTATTAATTTCTATTTCTTAAAGTCCTAAATAAAAAGCATTACATTATAATTTTGTGTAATGTAATTTCTCTTCATTATAGAGTCGGAAAACCTTTTTTGTCTAACATTTGCTACAAGTAAATGGAAGGAGTATCTTTGGCATGCTAATCACCAATGGATGTTTGAATTCAAGTAATAGGAGGAGTAAAAAGGTGTTCGGAAAAGTATATAGAAGACATTTTTTTTTCTTTTCTTTCTGGTACACAATTCCTTCATGACTCTTATCCTACAAAAAGATAAAAATCAATCACTTCATGCCCATGTCCTGCATGTTTCTACCCTACATATACTATATCTCCATGACTCCATGCATGCCATATAATGCGTCCCATTTCTTCCCTTCTATTAAAGCACATAGACAGAACTCGAATTCAAAATAAGTCACGAAATTAAAAAAATGACTAAAATAGACCATCTATAATTAAAAAATTATCAAACTAGGCTAAACGTAATAATTTATTATGTTTTTCACTTTTTTTAACGGTCAACTAACGGAGTTGACTTTTTATAAAACGTAAGAAATTATTACGTTTTACATATTTATTTATAAAACGTAATAATTTCTTACGTTTTATAAAAAAAATATGTAAAACGTAAGAATTTCTTACGTTTTACACGAAATTCAAGATAACGTGTGACAGTCTTTTATCACATCAGTATTAAATAACTTTTTCAAAAAAACGTGCCAAAACGTAAGTAATTGGGGGGTTTGGGCCACAGTTGACAAAAGAGTTTTAAAATAAGATGTAAGTGACACAAGTCTTAATTATTAGGTGGGGGTGACAATTACTTTATTATGGATTAAGAAAGTTGAGGAAGTTTGAACATAACCGACAAGTTTTTAAATTTATACTTTGATCCAAATGTCAGCCTATATAATGGAAAACGGAGGGGAAAAAAGGCGTCTTTCTCTCTCTTCTCACCCTTTGTTGATTTCTCTCTATTAGCGATTTTTGTTGTTCATTGTTGCTGCTGCTTCATTCATCATCTTCTGATTCATTATCAACTTCATTATCATCTTCATCTTGTTTTTGTTGATCATTTGTTGTTGTTGTTGCTACCACTACTGCTGCTTTTGATTAATTTCTTAGGTCAAATTTTGTTTCTAACATCACTTTTCACTTTGGCATTACTTCATAGGAGATGTTGGTAAGTCAAATTATGATTTTTAGTTGAATTTGTCATCTGGGTAACTGCTATTGTATTGTTGTTTTCCAACAATGGATAGAACCCAATCATGAATCCAACATAAAATCCATCTGTTTAAACAGATAAATTATCTGTTGCGACAGATGATACATCTGTTTCAAAGGAAGACTGATATATTGGATTCATGTTTAAACAGATGGCTCATCTGTTGCAACATTTGACATATTTGTTGCAACAGATTAGTTACTTGTTGCAACAGAACCTGAACACGATTCCAACATAGGTTACAACATATTAATAACCTGTTGCATCAGGTAAGTCATCTGTCGCAACAGATTAATTATCCGTTGCAACTGTCACTCATCTGTTGGAATCAGCTTCAAAGGTGATTTAGTTATAACATCAATTCCAATAGGCGATTCATCTGTTGCAACAGATATTCAGACCCGTAACATGAATTCCAACAGGTAAGAATCTATTGCGACTCATCACTTACCTGTTGCAATAGATAACACACCTGTTGGGATTTATTCACGGTACTATGAAATCACTATCAAATTTTTTAACAAATGACTTTATTTAGGTACCGTTAATGGAGGGACTAATATCAATAGGGGTGGATTGTCATGGTCATTAGGTCGAGAAGAGTAATTAATATGTATGACGTTGGAAGGAGGGTGAAATGCTAGAGAAGATAACTATGACAGTCCAAAGTGATGTTTCGTATGATGATTTTGTGAACTTAATCATCAGCTTTTGTGGACTGAATTATCAACCGGAAGAATTCGTCATCAGCTACATGCACAACTCCTTTAAAAATCAAAGGATACTGTCTTTCAAGATAACCGATCAGGTTCGGTTGTGTTCTTATCTAAGTGATTCAACCAGGCCGGTGTTAAATGTGTACATGGTTGAAAAAATGAGAGAGAATGAGAACCATAACGTAGAAGAAGAAGAAGAAGAAGAAGAAGAAGAAGAAGAAGAAGAAGAAGAAGAAAAAAAAGAAGAAGAAGAAGAAGAAGAAGAAGAAGAAGAAGAAGAAAGACTTCTTTGATGATAGGTTGGATGATCTAGACATGAATATTTCAGATGATGATCAAACACCTACGCCCGTTGATGCGACCAATACAATGTGCAATTCTTCTCAATCGACATAATCTGAAAATCTTCAAGATGACGGGATCGGCTTTTTTATTGGAACGTCATTCAAGGAGAAGAATGAACTATCTAACACTTTGTTTATTTCTTGCGTGAAAAAAGATTTCAGAATAAAGAAGGTGATTAATTCGAGCAGTGTCTTTTGCTTCAAATGTGCTAATTCGAACTGCAAGTGGTGGTTGAGAGTGGTGAAGTACGCAAGTTCTGCCAGATTCGTCATTCATAAACATGAAAAGCATCACACATGTGGTTCGGAGCACATCTCGGGCTAAAATCCTCATGCCACGGCAAAGGTCCTCGGTGAATATTTCAGGAGTAGTTTCCCCGATGACAAAGGCCCTTCAACAAGGCTTATGGCCAATCAACTCCTTATGAATTTGGGTGTCCTGATCAATTTTTAGAAGGTATATACGGCCATGAGGATTACTAAGGACCTGGTTTGGGGACACTCGAACATGGGTATGAAGTCTTGGATGCTTACCGTTACATGATTGAGTCTACAAATCCCGAAAGTAAGACGGCATTGCATCTGGATGAAAACGGAAGGTTCAAGTACTTTTTTGTATCCTATGGTGCTTGGATTTAAGGTTTTCAACATTTGAGAAAAGGTATAGCCGTCAACGGTACCTTCTTGAGGAGTAGGTATAATGGAATTCTGCTAGCGGCGGTGGCGCAGGATACAGAGAGTCACATCTTTCCTGTTGCTTTTTGTGTAACGGACAAGAAATGTGATGCCTCTTATGAATTTTTTTGAACAACTACGACGCTGCATCGAAGATACCGAAGAGTTGTGTTTTGTATCGAATAGGCATCCAAGTATTCCAAAGATGGGTTCACTTTTCTTCACTTCAGCTTACTTTGGTTGTTGCATCAGGCATCTTGGAGAGAACATTCGAAGCAACTATCACAACGAAAAGGTCGTCACCCTTTTTTATAAAGCAGCTAAAGCATATAGTAGAGAGGAGTTTTTAGACCATTTCAATCAAGTAGAGGATGTGAATCCCAAGGTAGCAGAATTTCTTGCACGTGTCAGTTTCAAGAGATGGAGTCGGGCATTCTATCCAGCAAATAGGTACATTCTTATGAATTTAATGTCTTGTTTGATTTACAGGTTTAGTTTGATGTCGTACTAAGTGATTTTTTTCTATAGGTACAATATTATGACATCAAACATAGTTGAATCAGTGAATTCCTTGTTTGGCAATGAAAGAGAATTTCCCATAAAGGCTATGTTTGAATAAATAAGCGAGAAATATAGCAATTTTTTTAACGAAAGGCGTGTGCGGTTCAAGTGCCCAGAAAAAAGAACTCGATTTGTTTTCAAAATCAAAAAGAAAATATCAACAAACATCAGTTTTGGGAATAGGTTATTGTCTCATAAAATAGCAGATTACAAATTCTGTATCACCGGTCATGGTGATGCTGCCACGGTCGATCTTCAAACAAGATCTTGTACGTGTAGAGTTTTTGACTTGGACAAAATACCTTATCCACATGCTATGGCAGCCCTTCGAGCTCAATACGGCCATAAATATGGACCTGAAGTTTACGAGCACTCCTCTCAATATTATTCAGTGGAAAAATATGAAATGGCATATAGTGACCATATTACTTCGGTGCCTCCTGAAGAATCTTGGGTTGTTCCAGTAGAGCTTATGGAGAGATTAATACCTCCTCCATATATTGACCCGAGCACTATCAAACCGGGAAGAAAGCCAAATAAAAGGAGGCATGGAGTTGGAGAATCATTTTGATCAAGAAGAAACAAGTGCTCCATATGTAAGTGCGCTGGCCACAAAAGAACTATATGCCCGAATCATAATCCACCATGATCGTTGTAATTACAGAAACTTGTGTTGTTGTTTCTTTGTTTGTTTGTTATGGACTTTTATATATTTAACTCATTGTTGTGAACCTAATGTTATCATTTATTATATATGAAATGTCTTTATTTTTGTAAAATAACTTATGCATCAATAAAATGAGGCAAAACATGAACTTAAATAATACAGCAGACCATAATTATTCTCAACAGTTGCACAAACAACTGGAATGCTTTCCTCCAACAGATGAAAATCTGTCGAAACAGATGGATAATCAGTTGAAACGCAACAGATGACCAATCGGTTCCAACTTTTGGAAGAACTCAAAAGCCAAAATTGCTAGTGCTACTGGATTTAACATTTCCTCCGACCGTCGACATGTTAACATGTATTAGATTAGAAGAAAACAGAATGAAAATTGAATAAGAATTAAAAAGCCAAAGTCTGACTAAAAGTAAATTTTTCATTAAATGAAAAATAAAATACATTAGGTATAGATCCAATATAGAAAAATTAAAATACATACGCTAAAAGAAAAAATACATTCTAATTATTATTATCATCTTCATCATCATTAATGACAGGCGGTCAATCAACTCGCAGCAGCAGGGCTCTGATCAGCCTCTGTATCTCTCTGAATATTGTCGCTCTCATAACAACCAACTCGCTCTGCAGGTCATTAACCTGCCTTTGAAGTTTCCGCACTGTGTCACGTAGAATAGCAATGTCCGAAAAAGGATCAGTCATATCTAGAACAAGCATGAATTTACAAATATAAATAAAAATATTCACAATATAAATACAATGTAAACAACCAATTGGTAAATTTACGCCAGAAAAAAAATTACCTCAACGAGAAAGAAATATGCTCTTTAAAGAGAAGTGGTTGAAGATGTCACACGAAAGAAAAAAAATGTAAGAAATAAATAGAGTTGAATGAAGATTGAGGGACCTATAATATAATTTGGATGTGTCAGGCCAAAAGGCAGGATTGTTCAGCTCCATTGTATTAATTACATTCAAACTGGTGGCATTTTGTTTTCTGTGAAAAGTCGCGACTTTTTCTTTTACACTAATTACTTCTTACCTTTTCATAGAGGTTTGAGACTCAATAAAAGCCGTTATTATTAAGCTGTTGCAACAGATCATCCAATATTTTTAATAGATTTAACATCTGTTGCAACAGATGGATGGATTGAATGTGCAACAGACGGCTGTCAAAACAGATTTACCATCTGTTGCAATAGATGGTTTATATATACAACAAATAAGACATCTGATGCAACTTATTTATTATCTGTTGCAACAGATGGACAGTATGTATAAGTTGGAGGAGATGTTTTGATATCTTCTGATAGCTGATTCATTAGTTTCAATTTCAACTGATGGAGTATTCGATTCATTAGCTGTTTTGAATGTGTGAGATAAAAACTCTTCACCTCTTTTTAATAGTCCCTCCGTTACATATTAGTTGGACCCCATGGGCTTGGCACACCAATTAATAAAAATATAAGTTAGGTGATTGTTTTACCAAATTGGCCTTATTAATTATGATTAGAAAGTATAAATATGAATAATATACTTTATGTAGTCATTAATAATATGGGTAATCTTGAAAGAATATAGTAAAATTCTCTTGATTTTATAAATAGGAAAACTAAATTGAAACAAACATATTTAGAAAGAAGTAATCACATGCGCACAGATTAATTAAAAAAAAAGTCAGTTCTATCGCAACAGATTTACTATCTGTTGCAACATATAGATTATCTGTTGCGACAGATGGACCATATGTTTGGAGGAGATGTTTTGATTTCTTCCAACAGCTGATTCGTCAGTTACAACAGATGGAGATTTCGATTCATCAGCTTTTTTGAATATGTTAAGATAAAAAGTCACGACTCTTCACACCTACATTTTAATAGTCATCACATTCGTGCAGATGAATAAACAACACTAACATGTCCTGATGGGGTAGGAAGAATAAGATGCGTACAATGGATCCCATTTTCATGCATGCAAGTTATGTCTATTATTGATCAGTCTACCGTGAAGACACATAAAGTGCAATGATTTTATGAATGCAGTTATTTACCGATGATTAGACACTGATCCTTCAAACAAGATCCTAAAGTATAAAGTTTAGTTTGATAGGTGCGAACTGATAAGGCCGAAGGGTTCCAAGATGGTGGTGTCGATACCCCGTTACAATTTAATGACCCGATTCATGCACATGTTTTTGTGTTTGGGGAAGGGTTTAAATTTTTTACGGTAGTGAAAATATCCAATAGTGATTGGACCAGTTTTAATGGCACAATGGACTTCTTGAAAGGCCTCCAAAGTCTCGCAATGCAGCAAACAACAATAGCACCAATTGAAATTCCCCTGGTCCAAATTTATATGGATGAATTGGTGGAGGAGACTATTATACAGCAGAAGGTGTTTGGGAGAAAATCTATGCGGGAAGAGGGAGGTTGAGAAGGCCATATATCATCTTAGTACTTGTTTAAGAGGACACACAGGGTCAATTCCTCTTGACCATTCTTCTTTTTCTTCAACGACTGATGGATTTTTATTTTTGGATACACTTTTACATTCGCATCTCATCCAGTTTTTTCATTTTTCATGTCAATTTCATAAGCTAATTTCGCTATACTTTCCTTCCGACCCTGTGTATCCTCTTAAACAAGTACTAAGATGATATATGGCCTTCTCAACCTCCTTCTTCCCGCACAGGTTTTCTCCCAAACACCCTCTGTTGTATAATAGTCTCCTCCAATAACCCATCCATATAAATTTGAACCAGGAGAATTTCTATTAGTTCTATCATTGTTTGCTACATTACGAGGCTTCGGAGGCCTTTCAAGAAGTCTATTGTGCCATTAAAACCGGTCCAATCACTATTGAATATTTACACTGCCACCAAAAACTTGAACCCTTCCCCAAACTTGACACAAAAACATGAGCATCAACCATCATTAAATTGTAACGGGATATCGACACCACCGTCTTGGTCCCTCAGCCTTGCCAGTTCAAACCTAACAATCTTAACTGTAAATTCCATATCTTGTTTGAAGAATTAATGCCTAATAGGTAAAAAACAAACATTCACAAAATCATTGTACTGGATGTGTGTTTTCATGATAGATTGATCAGTAATACATACCTTCCACATATGAATTGGTTCCATCTGCAAGCAGCTTATTCCTCCAAACCCATCTTTACTCTAGCCTTTAATGCTGGCCGAGCAAAAGTGGATCCAATTTCACTTCCTTTTGTCTGCAAACAAGAGAAATACATTTGATGTTAAACAAGAGAAGAACAAAAAGAAAATTACAAAAAGGGTAACACAAAATTGAGTGAATCAACAGATGACCAATATGATGCAACAGATTACCCATCTGTTCAATCGATGAGGCATCATTTGCAAAGGATGGATGACATATTGCAACAGATGGGCCATCTATTGGAATAAATCAAACCAGCCTTGCTACTGGTTTGATTTCTTTAAAAAGTTGCTCCGTCTATTCCAACAGTTGATTCATCAGTTGCAACAGTTGAGAAAATAGTTACAACACCTCCAACAACAGCATTAACAACAAAGAAACAAACAAAACAACACCATATGTTCCAACACCATCCACAACACAAACATCACATGTTCCAACACAACCACCACCCCCAACAACAACAATACCAAAGTACCAAACAAAAGACATAAAAAAAACTATACTGATAACAAGGCTTTTTAAGTTCTCCCAACAGATAACTTTTTTTGCATATTTTAATAAAAACAATGGTTCGTTCATTCAAGACTTAAAAGTTACCTTTTCTTCAATTTTCTTAATAAATAGCAAACTGGTAATGGGTAAATCATTGATAGCAACAGATGTAAATAACTAATTTAAATAACATACAAAGAAGAAGACGAGATGAAAAGAGCAACTTTGAACCATACCTACAATGTCAAAAAAGCAAACAGATCAGAACATCCAGTTCAGTCGAGAAAAGATATTGATTGGTTGAGATCCAAATGATCCTCATCCGAAAGAAGAGAGAAAAGAGAGGAAAAAGAAAACAACAAAGATAATTGAGAATAAAGAATAAAGAAGAGTTATGAGTTGAGTCTAGTCTAGACTACTTTATGGCTTAAGGAGAGAGAGTTCTAGATGTGGCAGGTTTTAATTATTTATTGATAACTTTTGAGGGGAACGAAGAGACGGTGACATTGAAAAGACCAGATAAGACTACTCACTCAGGAGATTTTTGAGTTATCAAAGTTGTACCGAGTAATATTTTTTACCGCCTTAGTATTTTAACTATTTTATCTCGGACAGGAAATACCTAAATTGCTTTATTAAAAAAAGGATTAAAAAACATTTAAGTGCAATAGATGACTTAATCTGTTTGATAGTTTACAATAGATTCGTGATCTGTCACAATAAATGGCGTAATCTATTTGATAATTTACAATAGATGCATAATATGTTGCAACATATTACTTAATCTGTTTGATTTGATCCTACAGAAAAGACATATGTTACAACAGGTTGAACATTTATTTATATATAATTTCAATTGAGTTCATATGTTAGACTAAAACCTTAGTTTAATGTGAGTTCTCACAGGGTCAAATACAATTTTAATTGAGTCTTTTGGCAATTTCATGATGAGATGGTATTGTATTTTTTCGACCAGAGTCGTCGATTGATCACTCTGAGCCAAGCCAATTCTTACTACCTCATATGTTAGACTAATACCTTAATTGATTAATCTAGGACTAGGGTACTAATACCTTGATTGAATAATCTAGGACTAGGGGTGAGTTCTCATAAGGTGAACTACAACTTCAATTGAGTCTTTTGGCAATTGCATGATGAGATGATACTGCGTTCCTCCCGACTAGAGTCGTCGATTGATAACTCTGAGTCGAATCAATTCTAACTACCTCATATGTTAGACTAATACCTTAATTGATTAATCTAGGACTAAGGTACTAATAACCTAATTAAATATAGGGTCAACTACAACTTTAATTGAGTCTTTTATCAATTACATGATGAGACGGTATTGTGTTCCTCCTGACCAGAGTCAGCAATCGATCACTCTGAGCCGAACCGATTCTTACTACCTCATATGTTAGACTAATACCTTAATTGATTGATCTAGGACTAGGGGTGAGTTCTCATAATGTTAACTACAATAGATGACAATGCCTATATGATAATTTACAACAGCTGGGTAATCTATTGCAATATATGACTCAATCCATTTGATAATTTACAACAGATGAGTAATCTGTTACAACAGATGACTTAATCTATTTGATAGTTTACAACAGATTCGTGATCTGTCGTAACAAATGGCTTAATCTATATGATAGTTTACAATAAATGTGTAATATATTGCAATAGATTATATAATCTGTTTGATTTGATCCAACAGAAAAGACATCTGTTGCAACAAGTTGAACATTTGTTTATATATAATTCAATTGAGTTCATATGTTAGACTAATACCTTAATTGAACATGAGTTCTTATAGGGTCAACTACAACTTCAATTGAGTCTTTTGTCAATTGCATAATGAAACGGTACTGCTTTTCTCCTGACCAGAGCCGGCAATCGATCACTCTGAGCTGAACCAATTCTTACTACCTCATATGTTAGACTAATACCTTAATTGATTAATCTAGGACTAGGGTACTAATACCTTGATTGAATAATCTAGGACTAGGGGTGAGTTCTCATAAGGTCAACTATCGATTAATCTCGGACTAGGGGTGAGTTCTCATAGGGTCAGCCACAACAGATGGCAGTGCCTATTTGATAATTTATAACATATGGGTAATCTGTTGTGACACATAACAATCCATTTGATAATTTACAATAGATGGGTAATCTATCGCAACAGATGACTTAATCTGTTTGATAATTTACATCAGATTCATAATCTGTTGTTACCTAATCTGATTGATAATTTACAACAGATGAGAAATCTGACGCAACATGTTGAACATTTATTTTTTACAATTTCAATTGAGTTCATATATTAGACTCCTAAATTGATTAATCTAGGACCAGGGGTGAGTTTTCATAGGGTCACCTCCTAGAGTACTCGGTCAACTACAACTTCAATTATTTTTATATGTTTTTAAAAATTATGCATATATTTTATGATTTTAAAAATAATTAAGATCACTTCGGACCAAATTAACATTTTCAAAACTACTTATCATTCTTTTCCAAAATACAAATTAACCCATACAAAACGTTTCATCATTTTAAATCTCAAGGTCTGGCTCTTTCTCTCTCATTCTCACTCAATAATACAGTACAGACAACAACTACTCAACAAATTTGCTCAACCCTTCACAACAGATCGTTTTTCTTCTTATTTTCGACCACATAGATTTTATTTTTGACATCATTCTTGCTTGTATCAGTCATTTCTTTGTCTTTGTAGGCAACAGAGTTCGAGAAGAGCTCTATATTTATTTATTTTTCTTCTAAAAACTAAGGGTTTTTAAGTTAATGATGAAAAATAAAACTTTTAGTTGTATTATCTTCGAGAATGGATTACAATTATGAGTTTTGATGATAAAATCATAGGAAAAACTCAATAAATCCCTAGTTTCTATCGCAGTATTCCATTGACTGTCGTGGTATAGTTGGATGATGTTGGTCGTGGTAGTGGTGGTGTGGTGGTGGTGTTTGTGGTCGTCGTGGTGGTACCGGTGGTGGTATTGGTTGGTGGTGTCAGTATTCGTGGTGTTTGTTTGTTTGTTGGCATTGGTTGGTGGTGTTTGTGGTGGTGGCTGTTGGTGTGTCGGTATTCGTGGTGTTTGTAATGTATTTTTTAAAATCTATGCATACATTAATTGTAATGTAATTTTTCTTTTTCTTTGTCTGTAGGAAAACATGTCTCCCAAAAGAAAAGAAAGTGAAAGTGGATCAACGTCTGACCACTCAAAAAAAAAACTAGAGTACAGAGGGATTCGGAGGAGCTTCCTGAACAATCTCGATCAGGGAAAAGTGAAGCTGAGGAAAGATGTGAAAACAACGTTGAGGGAGGTGGATTAGGGTCCCTAGATTATGATGAAGAAAATGAAAGTAAGAAAGAGGACGAATTGGAGAGGCAGAAAGAGAAAGAGGATGATCATCAACATGATGATAATGAATCACCAATGGGGCGTGATTTAATATCGACATCCCAGCATGATCCTGTTAAAACTTTTATTATTTATAGGTTTAAAGTTGCAATGCCGATAAATGACCCAGAAGGAAAACAACTAACTGGTCAAATTGTACTTAAATGTCAGATGGGGAAAAAATTTGAACATTTTAAGAAAATTATAAAGAACGAAAACATAGGCGGACTTTTTAAGAAGAGCTGTTTTGGACGCTTTCTTGAGCTGCCTGAGGACCCCTCTGCCCGTATCCATTTTCCTATGACGATGGTATATGGTCTTCTCAACCGCAGGATCAAGTACACGGGGGATGATAAAGATTCGGAGGAGGGAGCAAAAAGAAGATAGATGAAATTTGGATCAACTACTGTGGCATGCCTGTTTGTTTTGGATTGCAAGAGTTTGCCATAGTGACGGGCCTGAGATGCCATCGTCCAGAAGGACCACCACCTAGCAAAAGATCCAAGGTAAGAAAATTCAAGGAAAAAATAGATGAGTTGTTTGACATTGCTCGACGTGGTTACAAAGTATCGAATTTGTTGACAGATCTCGAGAATAAAACCATACAAAAGCAGTACAGGAAGCAATTATGCTTAGTTTGGTTTGCCTATTCGGTTAAATTGGCAAGAGACATCAACAAGGTCCTAGAAGATGATTTGTTGGCGCGTGCTGAGGATTTTGATATAGTCAACAATTATCCCTAGGGATATGACAGCTTCTACTTGACTGTCCAATATTTACCGACAAAGATATCCTCAGGGACGACCACATTATACGGCTTTTCTTGGGTTTTCATGGTAAAATTAATCACTAATTTTACTCATCAATTAATTTATATTGAATATAGTTATTATGATTTTTTTTTGCTTGCTTCCTGTTTACACTTTTTAGGCTTGGGCATTTGAAGTCATTCCTCCCCTCCAAAAGAAGTTAATGGATTATCCGAATGAGGTCCCTCATCCAAGGATGTTTAGGTGGTTGGATAGAAAGAGCAACACAAAAATTAAGGAGACTGATCTCTTTAACCCTCCGGATGATGCAGTACGTCTTCTTCAAGTAAAATAATTCTACTCAAAGATAATAAAGATATTAAGCAGATGTTATATCTAGTACATGAGATATTATATCTGATGCACCAGATGGGATATCTGTTGCGACGGGATATATCTTGCATCAGATTACCCATATGTGGCTTTGGTTCTCTGAACCTGACTCTTAAAACATTAACCATCTACTGTAAATTATGCAACAGATGTTTAATCTAATAACATATCATTCATCTGTTGTGACGTACAGATCATCTGTTGCATAACAGATTACCCGTCTTGTGCAGCTGTTGCAACAGATGATTGATATTTTGCATCAGATTATTTATGTGTTGCTCTGTTCTCTGAACCAGACTCAAACGGATTTTAACCATATACTGCAAACTATGCAATAGATGGGTCTTTTTTTTAAATGTAGCCCAACTGTGAAAATTATTATATTATATGATTTAAATACATCTGTCTTTTTTCTCTTTTTATAGGTTGTGCATCCATGGATCGTGCCTACTGAGGAGGAGTCGGTGATGACTTCTTATATTACTCTAGGTCATGTTGATACTATTGCAGACCCAACGATGGTGTTAATAAAGAAAGAATTGGCTGGAGCAACAGCCATAAGAAGAGCAGCTAGGCAAGGTCAGCCTAATGTTGAGGCTCTTCATGACCAACCTTTTATAAGGCAGATCCAGGTGCTTCTTCTGGTGGAGTTGTTGGTGTTGGTGGAAGGCATGCTGTTGCGGATACAAATCGTGATGATAAGTATGTTGATACTCAAGAAAGAATAAATATGTTTGAAAACACCCTTTTTCGCCTTTACACAGGTCCCTCTCACCCCTCTTTACCCTCGTGTTCTCATTGCGAATGTGATGAGTGCAAGGACAGATAGGATAAACTCTTTGAAAAAGTAGAGGATATCTCTAAAGCTATCAAGGAATTCAAATCCAAGAGGTGCGTCATACCATCCAAGAAGGTGAGGGAGCTACACACTCCTACATCATTGGTTAGGAGAAAAAAACGATCAATTAGAGACGTACTCTCCGCTCGAAAATTAAAAGAAATTGCAATTCTTTTCTCTCCAAAAGCTGTTGAAGTTCATGGACCAGTCAAGAAGGTGGACATATATGCGAAACTTGGCGCCGAAGAGAAGAGAGATCTACGACAGGCCAAGAATGCCAAGCCAGGTGCACCAGATTACCCCAGGCCTCCCTTTTCCCCCCAAGACTTCCAAACTATGACTAATATATGTATGCCGTACGAGGACAAGGCAAGTTTACTTTTCCAAACCTATCCTTTCTAATCTACCCCATGAAGAAGAAGCTACGCAATAGATTTCACACTTGTTTCAACAGCTGGGTATACTGGTGCAACTGTTTGTGGTTCTGTTGCAACTTATTATCCATCTGTTGTATAAGTTGCATTGGATTATTGATTCAGAGAACCCTATGCAACAAATGGACCATCCGTTGCATCTTTACAATTACTAACCTATTTAAAAATTGACTTCTCTAAAAAATGACTTCTTTTCTCACAGCATGTTGACATAATTCTCTACCTCATGAGGAAAAGGAAATTAATGTATCGAGAAGCTTATGACGCTGCTGATAGGATAATGGACCTCGACTTCTGCAAGAAGATCAAGGATAGGTAAAATCAACTCAATGGAAAGGTCTCAGCCCTTGGCATGGGACTTGATTTCCTAGTTCCTACGTTAGTCTTGGATGAAGAAGAAAAATTAAGATATGTTAGAGGGGACAGGCCAAATCCACACGGCAAGAGCTGGACCGAGGCAAAAAGGATTCTTACAGTCATTAGCGTGAACGACATGCATTATCGGGCTGTTGAGATACTACTCGAGGAGGGAAAGATCAATGTTTATGACTCCAACGTACCTCTCATCGATGATTTTGACCTTTTTCTCCTCATGGAGCCACTGATGGTGCTATTTTCCATCTTGTTGAGGGAGAGTAAACTGATGAATCATTTGTCAAAGGAAGTTTTGATGAAGAAATCATGAGATTTTAGAGGTCGAAATACGGGAATGATCCTTCCAAAAGATTATGCCGCTAAAGCGAGCGGCTCGCACGCTCTTGCATACATCGAATATTTGCTGATCAAAACAGAAATGGCCGAGCCAATGAATTTTTTGTGCGACAACGTTGTGGCAAACCTGCAAGAGGTTTGGGCTTATGCGGTAATAACTGGACGCTTGAAGCCTGTGTATATAGAAGAGCCTGTGAAATAAAAATTTTTAATTTCAAGTCACCCTTCACTTTATTACATGTACATGTAGTGACAATAATTTTTTCTGATAAAATTTGAGTTTTTTATAATGCAATAGATTAGATTGTCAATCCGTTGCAATAGTGGGAAAATCTATTTGAACAATCTAATAATCTAAGTCTAATCTGTTGTAACAGTGGAAAGACCTGTTTGATAATTTTTATGAATAATCTAATAATCTAAGTCTAATCTGTTACAACAGTTTGAAGACCTGTTTGATAATTTCCACAGATGACCTAAATTTTACAACATATGCCTAAATCTTTTTGATATTTTCCAATAGTTATGCTTGAATATCCATGTGCTCGTCGACAATAAACCATTATCAAACACACACACCGCCATGAAAGTTTCAGAAATTAGGCTTCAATATCCATGTGCCCAACAACACCAAATCAGTAGCAATAATGGCAACAATGTAGTATCTTCTTGCTCAATTTTATTTCTCTTCAGAAGCCTTGACTTTGTTCAATAAACCCCAGATTACGCGATTTGTTTATGAAGGGTATCGTTCTTCATACCAATTAAAGAAATCGCATCCACCCAATTTCTATAAAAAAAAAAGAGAACACAATTACAAAATAATTACAAGTCAATAATTAATCAATTAATTAAATAAAAACAATATTACCTTTGAAATCTTATAAGTAAAAAACCTACGACCTTGTTGAGTCCAAGAAGTCTTTAACAGAGCTTCATGACCGCAGTTACAAAATCAAAAATCTTTATCACAAAAAATAGTGGAAGATGCGCTCGACATTGTCAAGGTCAGCTGGAAAAAATGAAAGTAATAATTTGAAGAATTTGGATAGATAAAAGAAGATGACGATGAAGAAGAAGATTTAGGAATTTAGGATTAAATTTTAGGAGGAAGATGAATATATAAGACAATGGGGGGGAAAAAATGACCGTTGGGGGCCAAGTGACGGCAAGTCAGCGAAATGTGTCAGGACTGACACTAACACATTTGATGCCTATTTTATTTTACGTGTTTAAAATTAACATGTATACTTGATGCCTATTTTATTTCAATTCACTTTAACCTTTTTACACTTAGTGGTAATTTTTTATATCCAACAAAAGTTGAATTTTTATAATGCAATAGATTCTCCATCCTTTGTAGTAGTTATCCTACCTGTTCTGACATATAGTTTATCTGTTGAAATAGGTTGGTCATCTGTTACATTATCTCAATATTTTTATCTAAAGTCCATCTTTTGCAATAGTGGAAAGACCTGTTTGATAAATTCCAACAGATAACCTACCTGTTGCAACATATGTATAAATTTATTTGATTATTCCAATAGATGTGTCGTCTGTTGCAACAGATAAAGTCTATCTGTTGCAACATATTTCTAAATCTGTTCTTTTTTTTTCAATAGATATGTCATCTGTTGCATTATCTTGATGTTTTTATCTAAAGTCCATCTGTTGCAACAGTGGAAAGACCTGTTTGATAAATTTCAATAGATCACCTACTTGTTGCAACATATGTCTAAATCTGTTCAAATTTTCCAATAGATGTATCGTCTATTGCAACAGATACATTATCTGTTGCAATATTTGAATCTAGTATTCCTTTTCAATTAATAAGTTTAAATCTATGGAATAAATAAAATTCGTAGACAAAATAAAATAAATCAAAGCTTCATAAATTAGATGAAATAAGTTAACGAATAAATGAAATGTAAAAAAATTATTATGGGTATAGATCTCAATAAATACATCAGCAACAACTTAAGCATACTGCCAAGGATTTCTTTGACAGGCTCAAGCTATAAAGATCTACTCAGTATGGACAAGTTGTTCTTCATCCGGTGCTATGAAATTCGGCTTTGCTCGTCGCGGATCTTCATTGTCGCTTGCGTACGGTTTCTGCGCTTTCTATTCTCCGTATTTCCATAAAAAGAGTAGCATATTGCCAATGCTGTTCAGCAGTAGCTTTTTTTACATCCACCTGGAAAGCCAAAATTGATCAATGCTAATCACAGAGATACAACAAAATGAAAAAGGATAACTCATCTCTTATAGCAAATCAAACAGGTCTTCCTCCCATTTTAAATTATCCCAAACATAATATATTTCTGTTCCAATAATGAATTAACTGTTGGGACAAATTTATACATGAGGAAGACCCTGTATGATAATTTCCAATGAATGAACCATCTATTGCAACATATGAATCATCTGTTGCAGCAGATAGGTTGTCTGTTGGTACAAATAAAAGCTGTACAAAGAGCTGTTTGATTTGCTAAAATAGACGAGACATATGTTGCACCAGATAAAGTATCTGGTGCAACAGGTTAGTCAACTGTTGCAACAGATATATATATATCTGTTTGATAATTTTTAGCAGATATGTTATCTGTTGAAACATATGTGTCTGTTTGTTTTGTCAGTTGGAAGACATATAATATATTCACCTTCTTCAGCTCGTGCTGCTCTTCTTTGGATATTGTACGTTGCTCAGTGCAACACGCAGACAGAGGAGTTGCAATTTCGCTTTTTTGGATGCCTGATAATGCCCTGGAAATCACTTTCCTTCTCCTCTTAGCCCTAATCTCTAATGGAGCGGATGGAAATAAAATCCTCTTTGATGGAATAAAACCCCTCTTAGATGTCAATTCCTTTACAGAAGTAGTTAATGCATTAATAGCATTAATCACTACATCATGTTTCACCCTGCAGTCTTGACATTTGCATGTAAAACATTCACTGGGAGAGGCAAAATCTGTATAACCAGTATGATCATACTCATAATGGTTTACTTTAAATACTGTAAGAGGAGCATTATTAGCACCAACAGCAGTACCACTACCACCACCAACAGCTCCATCAACAACAACAAGCCTACCCTCCAAAATTGTTTTTTTTGTAATGGTTGTTGCTCCAAACAATTCCATTTTTATTCTTTCGATAACCTTAGGGTCCGATAAAGTTTGCACTGACCGTAAAGTAAGAAAAATGGCATCTTCAACTCTCGATTGATCGGAACTAGCGACGGATGCACATTCTAACATAAATCATAACATATATTAGAATGATGATTAGATCATTTAAAAAAATATTAATTAAAAGAAAAAAGTAATTATAATTATACTTACTACATCCTTCGGGGGATTGAAGAGATCAAGAAATTTTGCATTTTTATCAATTTTGACCGACAACCATCTCAAGATTCTTGGACAGAAAACTCCTTCCTGGTAGGTCACTTGTTGTCTCAAATAAGGAATGGCTTCAAACGCCCAAACCTATATAAAACAACGCCAATAAATCAAAACCATTATTAAGCAAAAAAAATGAATGATATCATAATAGAAGAAAGAAACATTTTCCATGAAAGCCCATGGGAAGCCATATAAGTTGACTGTCTTTGGTGCTAACAGAGTTAACAAATATTTGACAGTCATTTTAAAGCTTTCATAACCCCATGGATAGCAGTTAAATGCCTCAAGATTTTTAAAGAGCTTTATTAAACTGAGGCTTATGTTGTTGTTAACATCTATCGCACAAAGAATATTATGTACAAACCAAACCAAGTACAATGACTACTTATGCTTCTTTGAAAGTCCTTTACCTTTCAACGCTTCTATCAAATTTTTATTTTTGAAGATTGGACCAACAATGGACACCAGGTCATCACGATCACATAACTTACCTTTGCCTTTTTTGGATGTGCGGGGTGCTTTTTTCTGGGTTATAATAGGTATAACTTGAGAAGGAGGATAACATTTTAGTCCAGTAACTATGGCAAACTCATCTCAACCAAAATAAACAGGCATGCCACAGTAATTTATCCACACCTCATCCATCTTATCTTTATTTTCATACATAAACCTATGCTTGAGAAGTTCATATACCATTTTCATTTGGAAACGAGCATTGTTGTCCTCTGATAAATCAAAATATTTCCTAAAGAAGCTATCCCTGAAATAAGCATCCAATTGTTGTTCTCAAAGTATTTTTCTGATGGCGTCAAAAGATTTTTCCATGGCTGACTTTACCATGAAATCACCCGTTAAATCTACGGCACCATCGCACTGCATTCTTACAGGATAATGATCAATGCTAAAGTTTTTGACCAGCTCTTTGGTAGAAGGACTATTAGCATTTGCATCATTTTTTTTAAAACATTCCTCTTCCCCATGTTCATCATATTCTGCTTTCGATTGAGATAACTCTTGTAAAGCAAACTCATAGAGTGGTGGATGTAGCCTAGCTGCTTCACTTGTTCCTTTACTTGGATTTGATTCGGTTTCTGTTCTTTTGGAAACCATATTATCTAAAATTAACAGAAACATAAAATAATAAATTATTGTTGATTAATGAATCGTTAAAAAGGGATAACAATAAATCAAACAAGCAAAACAGTAAAATAACAGTTGCAACAGATCACCGATCTGTTACACCAGGTAGTATATCTATTGTAGCATATAACCAAACTGTTGCAGCAAATGAGTAATCTGTTACAACAATACAAAACATACCACTCATCTTTTAAGACAAATGAATGGTTTGTTCAACAGATCACACAACTGTTGTGACATCATCTGTTGCAACATATGAGTGATCTGTTAGAACAGTTAAATAATCTATAGCAACGGCTGAGTAATCTGTTGTGATAATACAAAATATATCACTCATCTGTTGAGAAAGATGAATGGTATATGCAATAGGTCAGACATCTGTTGCAACACATGAGTGATCTATTGGAACAGTTATCAACGGTCAATATTGTTTAGATTTCTTCCAACATAGGACCGTCTATCACGGTAGATGAATGATTAGTTGGAAAAATCAAGTCTTGGACTTTTCCTGTAGGAAGAGTTGGTAGGATTTTATTCAATAGGAGGTTCATCTGTTGCATCAAATCATTAATCTGATGGTTCTTCCATTGCATCAGATAGTTAATTAATTGCATTAGATTTTTTATCCGAAGCTTAATCTGTTGCAAAATATGGTAAAGCTGCTGCATCAGATTATTAATCTATTGCATCAGAATTGTAATCTGATGGTTCCTCTGGTGCATCAGATGGTTGATCTGTTGAATCATATGATAAATCTGTTGCATCAGATGGTTAATATGTTGCACCAGATGGATAATCTGTCGGAGAAAATCGTAGCACAATTTTGTTAAACAAAAAACAGCAATTTTACTATTTTTACCAAGAACAGAACAAATCAAACCAAATTGTCCTTTTATTTTTATAAACACAAACAATAAAAATCAAACTTCAAAAAAATGCAACAAACAACAAAATATCATAATTCACTTCGAAAAGAGAAGAGAAGAAATACCAGAAATTAGGATTTTATTCAGACCGCATTTCAAATTAGTACAACAAATATTGAAATTGTTAACCAATACTATAAGAGAAGTTGGCTCAAGTTCCTTGTTTTCTTCAAAACTAAAAAGGCCATAAATTTTTGCTTGTGAAAGAAGAAAAGGACCGATGAAGAATTCGAAGCTATTGTGGCCGGAGAGCAAGGCTGTCACATCGATTAAAGTCGAAAAGGAACTTGAAGCCTAACTATTTATAGTCAGATATTGAAGTCGTCGAGGATTGAAATGAGAAATTTGCAGAACAATTGGTTAAGAAAGAGTTGAGAGAAGCTGTCGAGAGAGGGATGAGAGACAGGTTGATTAAATTGAAGAGGGAAACTCAAAGCCCAACTATTTATCGTCGGAGATTGAAGGGAGAAATTTTATAGAACTGTTGGTTGGGAGAGATTTGAGAGAAGCTCTCGAGAGAGAGGGGAGAGTGGTTGATTTGGATTGAAGAGGGTGTGGGTTGGGTTGATTTGTATTTTTGAAAAGATTAGAAAGTTTTGAAAATATTAATCAAGTCCACAATTAACTTGATCAAGTTTCCTAATAATGTTTGACCCTATCTGTTCGTCAATGTCATCAATCCTTCATTCAAAACTTAAAAGACAACTATTCTTCAATTTTCTCAAGTAATTGTACGTGATTCACTATTGAAAATTTGACTTTTTATGTCATGTGACCATGGCCCCGACCCCCAACTTTCTTTTTCTCTATTCTCTTTCCTCTTTCATTGTTTACTATTTTTCACACACTTTTGTCCAAATAATTTTTTTTTCTCTCTGTAATAATTTTTTACGTTTTACATAAAAATTTAAAAAATAATTAAAAAAAGAGAAGTATCAATTACCTCATGAACTAAGAACTTTCCGTATATTTATTCTATATAAAAAAATAATCACTTCTATCCTTAATTATCTGATTTCTCTCTAAAAAAAATTATACTTTTGAGTTTTTCTCTACTTCAAAATAGTGAAATGTTAAATTTTTGTCGATAATATGATATTATCTAAAAGAATTATATTTTTTTGTGTGTTAAAAATATGGATTAATTTTTTCGGTTAGTGTTTCATTGTAGTTTTCGATTAGTGTTTCGATTAGGATATGGAGGAGACTCACATGCCCAAATACGTTTCTTATTATAATTAATAGAGTAAAAAAAAATCACAATTTGATTTGGGAGTGTAAAGAAATCATACCGATAAAATGTTATTAATTTATCGTTATTTTTTAATGATTTTATAAAACAAAAATTATTGTACTATTTGTTCAATTTCAATTTTTTTATTGATAAACCGATAATCCAATAAGATTATACTAAATAATTATTTTACACTCTCTCTCTCTCTCTCTCTCTCCATATATATATATATATATATATATATATATATGGTTGCAACAAAAAATTGATAACCAATATAACTATAATATACAACTCAAAAGTATAATTTTTTAGAGAGAAATCGAATAATTAAGGATAGAAGCGGTTATTTTTTATATAGAATAAATATAAGGAAAGTGCTAAGTTCACGAGGTAATTGATATTTTTTTTTTATATTATTTTTAAAATTTTATGTAAAATGTAAAAATTTATTATAGAGAGAAAAAATAAATTATTTGAATAAAAGTGTGTGAAAAAATAATAAACAATGAAAGAGGAAATAGAATAGAGAAAACGAAAGTTGGAGGGGGGGAGTGGGGGCCACGGTCATCTGACATTAAAAGTTAAATTTCCAAAAATGAATCACGTAAGATTAAATTACGTTTTGGCACATATTTTTAGAAAAAATTATTTAATACTGATGTGACAAAATACTGTCACACTTTATCTTGAATTTCGTGTAAAACGTAAGAAATTCTTATATTTTACATATATTTTTTATAAAACATAAGAAATTATTACGTTTTATAAAAAGTCAATTCCGTTAGTTGACCGTTAAGAAAAAAGTGAAAAACATAATAAATTATTACGTTTAGCCTATTTTGGTAACTTTTTAAATAGGTGGCCTATTTTGGTCACTTTTTAAATTTCGTGGCTTATTTTGGTTTCGAGTTCCCATAGACACCATACTAACATAGTCTCACACAAAAATTAAGCAGTGACTTTCTTGTAAGTTTCATATACTCATTTTGTTTCTAATAAATGCTTATCTAACTTTTTCATTTTGTTACTAAGAGCTAGTTTGGATAAGATTAAAAAAATTACTCTTTTGCTTAGGTGATTAAAAGCTTAAAATAAGTGTTTTTAAATTAAGGATATAAGCGTTTACATAGAAGTGTTGAAACTGAAAAATAATATGTTGATGTGTTTGGTAAACAAGTGTTGTCAATCAACTTTTTGTTGTCAAAATGACTTAAATATCGTTAAAGTTGTTAACACATAATAACGTGAATTATTTATGATTTTTAATTCTAATACTTTAAAAATAATTTCTATTTAAATACACTTTCAAAACTGATTATACCAGGTCAATTTATAAATATAAGTTACTTTTTTATTTTTAAATATTAAAAATAAAAATTTTAATATATTTTTATATAAATATTGTATTATATTGTAATATTTCAAGCTTATAAACAACATAAAATTTTTAGGAATTAAACAAACTATTAAAAAAAATCAATTTTTAAAATTTAAATAACATGGAGAGATTCTATATGAACGGATAGAGAAGAACTTACCACAAGCTCGATTTGACGATAATTTTTTTGAGTGTTTTCTTATATAATGATGGATTATTTGAAAATAAAGGAGAAATACGAAGAGAAAACATGAGGAAAAATATGAAAAAAAAAAACGGCAAAAAGAAAAAAAAAAGAAAAATCAATAAGGGCTACAAAGTTTAAGGTATTATTAGAATTAGAAGAAAATATAAAGGATAAAAAGGTAAATATTTTGGCCAAACCTAAAAAAATTTTATTCTAAAAAGTAAAAAGTTGGGGGTATCCAGCTTCTCAATTTTTACTTTTTTTAATTCACTTTTAGCTTTTTTTAAGCACTTTTTAATTTTACCAAATACCTAAAAAAACTAAAAAAGTAATTAAAATCTAGTTTGACTAGATTTTATTCCTATCCAAGCACCCTCTAAATAAATGGTGTTTTAGATAATCACGAAGATACTCATGATTTTTCAATTTTACCCTTCTTTAAATAAAAAATTTTTTAGTAACCTTGAAGAGTATATATTGTTTATTTTCTTGAATGAGTAGTTTCTCAGGGATGTGCAAACCTAAAAAAATCACAAATTTAGGATCGGAGTAGTCTTTTTGCGACTGAGAATACGGTTACCAACAATTTTCTCCTTTTTTCAGAAAAATGAAAGTGGCCTTTTCCACAAATGACAACGTGAGTTCTATACTATTGATTAACAACAATAATAACCTTCGGAACGCTACTTCCCAGCCGCTACCAACAAACCTGATTTGTGCTATGAACCAAAGTCAGTTCGATCTCCACCGCAACCCCGACCCTGTCATCAAAAAACATATTACAACGAATCCCGATTTTTCCTCTTTTTACGGAAGCGAAGATACTAGAGACAATTTTGATTCCTACTCACTTTCAAAATTTATTTTGAGGGATAGACACCAAATTTCTTTTTGATTTATTTTTAGGGTTAGGTCTTGAAAAAGGTAAAAAATGGATCAGGGTTGTGGAGTCATGGGTTCCTTTAATATTTTAAAAAATTAAAAAAAAATACAACTTTTCAAAAACTACCACATGATCCCTTTTTATTTTTTTTTATTTTTAAAATATTTATTAAAATCATTTAATATTTTCAACTACGTTTCTCTCTCATCAAAACCTTCTTTCTCCCGATTTTGATTCCTATTTTTTTGAACAAAAAAATTTGATCGATTCTTGCTCCTCAGGCAAAAATTTTTAATTTCTCTTGCTCAGGTAAGTGTAATTTTCTTTCCCAAACAGTTTTAGATCTATTTTAGTAATTTTTTCGATGACGCTCTGTGTTGGGGTTCTTCGATTTTGACAAAAATTACACTATTCATCATTGAATTAGTCGAAATTTGAGTGTTTTTAGTTAATATTGTCGATTTTACATGTTTAATCGTGTTTTGCTTTGGATAATGATTAGAAATTTTTTCAATTTTGTAGTTATATTGCATTTAATTTTGAATTTTTTTGTACTGAATTGGACCCATTTTAATGGTGTTTTTACTGTTGTGAATTGCACTGCCAATATCTGGTGAAGTTGGAACTTGATTTGCATGTTTGATGTGAGGCTTTTTCTTGTTTTTCTTAATAGATCAATGGTCGATAGATCGACCACTGCAGATTTATTTTTGCTGCATTGGTTCATTTTTATTAATAGACCAGTGGTCGATAAATCGACCACTACAGATTCATTTTTTGCTATAGATCATAAATGGTGAAAAGAGTTCATAGAGTAGTTAAAAGTCCTGCTTCCACTGCTTCTACCAATAGGAAGCGAAAAGACGAAGAAGTTTTGAAAACTTCCAAGAGAAAAAAACCCATAGTCGATGAATTGGAGTCGAAAATCGAATAAAAAATTCTTGCCGATATTTTCGAATATGACAAAAGTAGTGCACAAGAGAGTAAGGATGTTGAGGATACTGAAGGCAAAAGCGAGGGGAAAAGCGTAGAAGAAAGTGAAAGTGATAGCGGGGATGTTGAGGATAGGAGAGATAGCGGAGATGGGAAGGAGGATCCCCTATCCTTACCAATTTGTGCAAGAGATATCTCTATTGAGTCGTACAGCCTAATAACCTGGATGGATGATCTTGGCTCTTTTCCTGCAAAGATTTCTGTGAGAGCAAGAATGGCGGTGTATCGAGAGTTTAGACGGGTTCTTGTTGAACAAAATTTATATTGTGATTTTAAGAAGACATGTTTCGGACACTTGAGACATATGCCGGAACATTTTAATTTTAATGGAAGATGGTTCATTATATGTTGCTGCGCCATATAAAAAACTGTATGAAATTTGATTTTGTATGAACGGTAAGCCAGTTTGTTTCGGCTTAAAGGAATTTGCTATGTTTACGGGGCTGAATTATTCAGCATATCCCTGTAAATAAAAAATGAACAAAGTCCTCTAAAATGGAGAAAGCTTTCATTTTAAGGTGACGAAGAATAAGAGCATTACTGCTGCAAAGTTGATTAGCCTAATGAAAGGTAATAGGCTGAATAATCAATAAAAGTTGAAGTGAGCTTTGGTTTGGTTTGTGCACGCGATGCTACTGGCAAAGGACCCGTCAAATAAGGTGGATTCGGACCACATCAAGATGGCGGCTGATTTAGAATTCTTTGGGGGATATCCATAGGGAAAAGAGTTTTTTGAGGTGACCTGGAGCTATCTGAAAAAGAAGACTGATCTGACCAAGGAAAAAGAAGCTTTTGTCAAGAGGAATAAGGCATCATACGTGTTATTTGGCTTTCCCTGGGTGTTTCTAGTACTTACAATCTACTGTCTTATTGGTTTTTTTTATAGAATCCTACATATTTATGCAGTAATACATAGACATTGTAGACTTACGTGTGCTTCTATTGATTGCAGGTTTTGATATATGAGGTCTTTCCTCATCTGGGAAGGTACCTAGTAAGTCGTTGGATTCTCCCCTGCCCATTTTCAGTCTTCTTCGATGGCACACGTCGAAGTACGCTAACATAATGAAAAACGATCCGTTTAAGTACAAAGGAAACAACACAAAGGTAAAATTATACTTATTATGATATGACACTAATATTATTATATTAACGAATGTCGTGTAATTTATTTTTATTTTGTCTATTGTGCATCCGTACCTTACCCCTACTGTCCGTGAGATGGAGCAGAGATACATAAAAACTTTTAAGCCATAAACGGACTAATTTAAAGATACGTCCATCGATGCGTTGAAGGCGCAGCTAAAAGGCATGACTGTCCTGACTTCATCAGTGGAGGCCGCAGATGAAGACGAAGATTTGGGTGGCCACCATTATGTTCCAAGTCCACCACGCGCTTGTGATCATGCTGGTTCAAGTGGACTTAAAACTTCACCAGATGCTTTTAATGACGATGACATGTGTGAGCGCATTGCTTTGCTCGAGAAAAGTTTACTGGATATTGCTTCTTTTGTTAGAGATGAGAGACTGAGAAAAATCGAGAAGAATAAGAAGAAGCAACAAGAAGAAGGTAAATTAATTTATTTTTTGCTCTTCCAATTTAATTTTCTTGCATATGTTTAGTAATCCTTTCAAAACAATATAGTGCACCTCGACAGTCCCCCTTGTAGCCGGCATCAAGTAAACCTCGAAGAACTTGCAGTCGCAGTGACAGACATTGCTGCAGTAGATAGAAAAGGTAAAGAAGAAAAGAAAGAAGAAGAAACGGAAGAGGAGAATGCACCAGATGAAGAAGATGAGAAAGAAGAAGAAAAAAGAAAAAAAAAGATGAGGAGATGACAGTTGAAGCAAAAGAAAAAAATGAGGAGAAAATAAAAGAAGATGGTGAAAACAAATCGAAAGAAGAAGAAGAAGAAGAAGACAAAAACGAGAAGGCAGTTGAAGATGAATTAGTGGTCGAATAGGAGGTTAAAAACGCCAAAGAAGAGAAGAAATCATCAGAAGAAGAAGAGAAGGTAAATGAGAAGAAAGAAGTTGAAGAAGAGGGGAAAAAACATGAAGAAAAAGAAGTGGATGTGATGGGCATTGTTGTGGAACTCAATTAAGAAAACATGTAGTTTTGTGTATTTGGAACAAACAACTTTCTTAATGATTTTTTTTTAGTGATTTGTTATTTATGGATAATTGAATTACATATATTTAACATGTCAATGATGACATTTACTGATGAAATAATGTTCAGTTATTCCATTGTCTCATTAGATTAAACAGCTGGCTGCATTATGTTACCAGTTCAGCTATTGTCCTAATTTATAGTGGTTGATTGGAAACATAATAGAAGTTGTTCTATATAATTTATAGACTTAACAGACTATCGATTGAGTAATTTATATATTTACTTACAGTAACTATCATGGTTTATAGAGGTCGGTGATAAAAGACATAGACATAATTCTCTATTAATTATAGATTACACCCAGGATTGATTTAAGAAACTTTACATCTATTTATTCAGTTTCCTATATCCCTATCACACCTTTCCAGAAAGCCAACAATAATATTAAACTATACAATAAATCTTTTAGGCCTTTCTCTTTTTCCTCGGCCAAAATCAGCCTTTGCTTTACTTGATCCCTCTCCATTTCGACTTCTTTTAGTGATCTTTTCAAGTAATCCCTTTGCTCTTCAGTTTCTTTTAGCAATGTCATGAGTAGATCTCTATTTTCTTCAGATTTCTGAAGCATTTGGAGTATATGAAACTTGGAAGCGCCTCAAAAATTTGATGTCGATGGGCTGCTCGTCGGTGAGTCTTCGTCAAGCCACTTAATAAAGAGCATCCTCTATTATCCTATCCAACCGCACAGTTAAAGAATTTTTGATCTGGATTTCTATCGGTGCGTGACGTCCTAAAAATAGCTGGATTGCCACAATGACATATGTAGGACACTTTTACATTTGATTTTTAGGATGCTTGAAACATTCTAGTTGTTAACAAAAATTAAAGCAAAAGAAATAAGAATGTTAACACAAAAATAACTTTCCTTTTATAGAAGAAAAAAGTTGGCTATTACTTTTGGGTGTTGATTTGACGTGTACTTTATTACCGTGTAGAAATCTGATATTTTTATTTTTTTTACTGCTGGTCTTGTTTCATAGACCTTATTTATAATCAATGCCTTCTCAAGCTTTTGGTAGATGATTCACCTAACAGATAGACAATCTAGCATATACTAAGAGTTAATTCCTTAATAACCGCACTAGACTATGATATTTATTCATAGACCATAACTAGCACATATTTTGAGAAAAAAATTTTAATCAATAAAATAATAAATAATTAGAATTTATGCAATTAAAGGAGCTTGAACAAGTCATGTGATCGTATGAGAGTCCACGTAAATTGGATAAGGTGATCAAGGATGTGTGAGGATGGGTAGTGGATGAACAACAAACATGCTTGGAGCAATGTTTACCAAAGCACAAGTATGTTGTGGAGAATTCATTTGTTCAACCACAGCTCATCACCTCACATCTTTTATCACCACTTTCTACTTATGTGAACTCTCATACGAGCACGTGACTTGTTTAGACTCATATAATTGCATGATATCCAATTATTGATTATTCTATTAATTAATTAATTCTTCTCAAAATATGTGCTAGTTATGGTCTATGAATAAATATTATAGTCTAGTTATTTATTTGTGAAAGTAGTTTAGAGTCTATGCTAGACTATATCAGGTTTAGTATAAAACTAAGCATAGTCTAGCATAGATTTTGTACAACTTCATTAATAAATGCACTAGACTATGACACATATTTATAGACCATGACTAGCATATATTTTGAAAAGGATTATTTAATTAATAAAATAATAAATAATTAAATTTTATGCAATCAAATGAGCCTAAATAATTCATGTGATCATATGAGAGTCTACATAAATTGAAAGTGGTGATCAAAGATATGAGGTGATGAGTTGTGGTTGAACAACCAACATTCTTAGGGCAATGTTTATCAAGCACAAGTATGTTGTAAGGAATTCATTTGTTCTTCCACTACCCATCCTCACACATTATTGATCACCTTATCCAATTTACGTGGACTCTCATACAATCACATGACTTGTTCAAGCTCCTTTAATTGCATAAAATCCAATTATTTATTATTTTATTGATTAATTATTTCTTTTTTTTCACAAATATGCTACTAAGGGCAATAAACCAATACAGTATATTATTGACAAGGCTTACAGTCTATGAAATACACTGAACACAATCGATGGATCTATATTATTGATTGAATCGATTACATATATGTTAGAGCATAGATATTGAGATTAGTATATAATAAACTCCATCCACTTTGCATTTAATTTTGTATAAATCAACATAATCACGGATAGACCAGATTCATTTTTCATTTGCATATATGAATTAATTTGACGTTTGACAGCTATCCCGTTTATCTTCTAACTTGATCTCATACAAAAATTCTAAAAAAGGAAAATTGTAAAATTACAGTGGAGAAAAATGCTGAAAACAAGAATTAATTTTCCATTATCATATATGAATTAATTTTCACATCTCACAACCGTTTGATTCATCTTCTAACATCAGAAATTGCAAAAAATTAAACCAGAACAAAATTGTAAAACTAAAAAATAGACGAATGTAGAAAACAAACATATTTCATGAATACTTCGTTCCAATGATGGTGTAGAACAATATTTACAGCAAAAATAACAAAAAAATCAAAATGAAAAAGCTTTCATCTAACATTCCCAACCATGAAAGCTTCTCTTTGCAACGAACTTAAACAAAAAAAAACAATTGAAATTAAAAAACTAATATAATGGGATGGGGGGTGATCATCTCCTCCGGCTCCATGTTGAGCCGCTCCACAATCGACCATAAAAAATGGGCAGTTCGCCAAAGTTCGCGGTGGAGGTGTTCCCTGACCTATTTCAATCCATCGAAAAACCAGTTGAGGTCATTGCGGAGGAGGAGAAGGTCGTAGCTACGGTGGATTCTTCTTCTGGGTCTCAAAGGAATGTCTAGGATTTTGTCGATTAAATCTAATTTATGAGTTGATAAAGATAAATTTTGAGTCTAGTAGATGGGTGTTTATATAGACCAAAATAGAACCCTTTGATCTTCCCACCCATTAGTTGGTTGACGTGTAAATCGATGAAAATTGAAGAGAGGTAGCGTACACCCAATCGACGCAACGTGTGATTGGACGTGCGTTATCGATAAATGTGTAATAAATGCTCAACTGTTCATCTGTCCCTTTGAATATTTAGGATTTTTAATAGACTTTATATGTTATCGATAATAAACTATGTGTTAAATAAAGAATACAAGCAATAGACCTGACACATAATATATGCAATACCTTAAAAGGTCGATGATAGACACAGAGTAAAATCGATAAGTCTGGCATTAATCAGACCACTGAAGGGTTGTCAAAATGCATACGCCATGAATTACAAAAACACAAATTCATACAAGTCTAACTATGATTTTTTGTTGTTACAAGTGATTCTCTTGTGCCCGAGTCTCTTGTACAGTGAATACTTGTTCCTCTTCTTTGACTTGAAAGTCTCGTCCAAGCCCTTAACGTGTTTTCTTTTCTTCCTTCCAAGCTTGGTGACCACGAGAGGTGGAATAATGTTCATGTCTAGTAATTCTTGTGGCACGCTCCATTCGGACTCCAAAGTGACAACATTAATTGATTCTAAATACGCAAAGAGGTACTCTTCCACTTTATATAGGGGCGAAGAGTAATCATAGATTCTCAAACCATAATTTTCACCGTGTTTAAATCGCAAAGAGGCCATCGCGTGATTGCATAGTATTTTGACCAGGCCAAACTTCCTGCAAGAAGACGACCTTTCCAGTAGGTCGACTTTGGCCGTACAGCTACTGCCGAACACAGTGAATTGCCTTTCGTCCCCGCTTACGTTCTCCACATAGAAGGAGTCTCCTTCGCTCAAATTATCTCTTAAGATCTTTTCGGCGGTGGGCAAAAATTCTTTATCCTTATATTTGAGGGCGTAGGCATGCCTCTCTCTAATATTTCACCAAACCTCTTGGCAATCAAATTGAATATGAATGCCATGGGGTACTCCCTTTTGATAATCAACATTGTGTTCACCGACTCGGTAATATTTGTGGTCATCACGTCAAATCTGTTGTCGGAGAAATATGCCCTGCTCTATTTCTCAAAACCAAGCTCATGCTCGAGGAAAAAGGCTTCCTCGGGACAGTAGTTCTTGAATTTCACAAAATGGTCGCTAAACTCCTGGGGAGAATATGTCTTTGCCACATTTTAGAATAGATAGAGGTGTTCTCCATAGTGGTGATTTACCCAAAGATTTTCACCTAGGTGCCTCATGCAGTACCCGTGATAAGCATAGTTGTATGCCTTCGCGAAGCCGTTGGTGATGCTCTTGTGCCTATCGGAGATAAAGCACAAATCTGGTCCATCAACGACAATAGACTTCAGCTTCTCAAAGAAGAATGTCCAAGACACATCGTTCTCCTTGTCAATGACGCAAAAGGCAATAGGATAAATATAGTTCTCCGTATCCTGTGCAACCGCGCTTAGCAGCACGCCTCCGTACTTGCCGTTTAAATAAGTGTCATCGACTGCAATATGGGCGAATCCTCTAATACAAGGTCCCAACGATAAAAAGTAGTACATAAACCTACAATCGACCTTGTTCACCATGATGGAATAGGTAGTGCCAACATTAAGAGCCTCGATCATGTACGAAAAAGCAGGCAGGCAGGAATACTCATTCTCTGCTGTCCCTCAAACCATTTTCTTGGCAATCATACCCCCCATCCAACATTTCCAATAGCTTGGTCTACTTTTAAAGTTCTTGAAAACGATCCTTCAAATCTCGCTAGTGTCCGAAACTTTTCCCTCGCGATACATGTTCACATAGAGCGACGCAATGACTTTAGACGAGATTTTACTATGGCAGCGGGTGGCGTATTCGACGCCGCAACTGTGATCGCTGACGTATTTATAAATGATGAATCTGTCCATGCATTCATACTTCTTTGCCCGCAACATCTACGCGCAGCTAGGACAAACGCATTTCACCTTGAGGAATTTGTTGCAGCTCTTCAACGTAGCATAATCAAAAGAATCTCTCACAGCTGATACGTCCAACAATAATTTTAGATCTTTTTTGCTGCTAAATATTTGATTTACCTAAAAATTAGTTCCGTCGGAGAAGGTGTGGTTGGTTTGTGCTCCCAACTCACACTCTTCTCCCCCTTCTTCGGAGAAAATTGGATCTTCCAATTCCATTGAATGATCTTCTGAATCCATTGGATGAGCATCCAAACTCTCATCTTCAAATGAATCATGTTTGTCGATTGTCGGCTGTGGTGGCGGGATTGTCAGAGACCCCGGAACGACATTTATCCTCAATAATAGCCTAGAGTCATCGGCAACAATATCCAACATGTATAACGACACATGCCGATCATTATTTATGAACTTGGAATGTGTTTTACCCCGCCCATTTACTACATAGCTAATCACAACGTTCTTTGGCTCGCATTCTAATTCTCCGCTCTCAATTACTCTTCGAACCATGTCGCGTACGATCCATTGCGACGCAGTGGGATGGGCACTGTCTCCTCGCTAAATGATTTCCACTTCCAATAGTTGGGACCCTCCTCCCATGCACCCATATAATTACCATCCACGATAAGTACCTCAGATACTGTCATAATAGACCATACAAATCAATAATAGATTAAGGTATCGGTCTATAGATGGTCGATGACTAGTATGAATACGTCCGTACAGAGACGCGAATCAACTGATTTTCGATATAACCATTGCCCTCCTAGCTCTGGTGATGGAAAAATGTATGTGTAGGACTTCTAAACTACTGAAATATATCTAATGACGAGATATTGAGCGGATTTGGAAAGTTTTTTGAGCTAGTAGAAATGGTGAAAAAAAAAATTTTGCATTTTTTTTCTAAAGGGATGGAACAACAATGGAGGCAATGATGAAGAATGGAGATTTTCAATTGTGATGAATAATTTTTCATCGAAAAAGTGGCCGGAATCGAAAATTATTGATGAAAAAGGGAGCTCCTATTGGTAGCTTCTTGGATAATTTTCTAAATTAAAATAGGAAATATGAAAAATTAGTGAAAATATAAAAAAAAGGTGGAAAATATTATATTAAATGGATGAGGTGGGGACTAAAGTGTAAAGTTTAAAACTTGTGTGGTAGGTTTATATGTAAGAAGTGATGATGTCATAATAGTGTCTAAACACCTAATTTTCCAAGACTTGTGTCTAAATACCAAAATAAGTTTTGAAAGTGTCTAAATGTAAAACTATTCCAAGATACTATTCAGTTAGGAGATCATATTTTGAGCAACTTCAAAGATTAGGATTCTCTGATGAGAGGACTTGTACAATGATTCTGCTTCCCTTTCAAAAGCTATTGCTCACTTAATTTCATACCTCTCCGAGTTCTCAACTGACCCAACTCAGTTTGTTAGACCTGATTTTTCTTTCTCTGAGAGTAATTTTCCTCAGCATTATCTGGTGGTGAATTAAGGAAGTTTGATCAACGCCCTTGATCTCTCCAGTGATATCCACCAAATTGGAACATCAAATTTGATTACATAGATGAACTCATTCATTTCGCTGAGTGTTTTGAAACTATGAGTTTCAACTTGCACATGTGATACTAGCATAGCTCGATCAATGGCTTAGATCTGCCTCCAGTAAGCGTCTCTTAGTTTCACACAAACATGAGAATCTGTAACGAAAATCGGTGAATAAGACCCAACAATCAAAGATCGAAATATATTTTTAAGTTGGAAATAACTAATACTATCATAAATAAAGTTCCCGCACCTATTTGATAAGAAATGTATTATTTAACTAATTATATGACACTCGATAAAGTAATTCAAATAATCATTTAGTGATATTACTAGTTAAACTGTGAACACGCAGGATGTAATATCAAATATTGCTCCAGAGAATTCAAGGCATAGGAAATATGATAAGCAATATTATAGTAATTAACAGATATAGCATTATAATTACTATATTTTTTTTGGTTTACTTGTAACTACTCGAGATCTGATTAATTCGAATTCACGTAAAGAATGTCTACTTTGGAGATAAGAACTCCCAGATTAACCTAAAGTTCTCGTGCCTAGTTAAACATAAAGAGATGTCGCCAAAATCCATATAAAAAGCTCCAGTACTACGATTTGTATTTGGAGAAATACTGACTCTAAAAACATGTTCTTAACCAATGCATTCATCAACCTCAACAACCCAATGACCACCCCTTCCAAGTTCTAAAAGGGGAACTCTTAATGTTGTGCGCAATTGTGTATATTTTTGGACTTCTCCGTAGTCTTCTTAATGTTTTTCCATCAAGGTTTAAAGATTTTCGCATGATTTTTGGTCAAGATGCTTCGAACAAAATTCAGTGTCATATTGTGCCACCACCTATCTTTTTAACCTCCTAAGACATACACAAACACCAACAAGCTAAGCCAAAACTTTTGCAAAACATGACAACACTCTAATATCTATAAACCTTCTACCTTCACACTTTCCTATCTAAAGTCATGTCTTCGGTAATACAAAGCTATGCGATGTCTTGTCTAATCACCTTTTTTCAACATTTTCGACATACCGCTGCCTCTCCTCGTACCCCTATGTATATCAAACTTCTCGAACTTCCTCACCGAGGCGTCGTCTCTTTTGGGGATAGACTGCATCTCAAGCCTCACTTCCACGTATGCCTCATGGATCGCATCACTGAATTTACTCTTCAAATATTCCACTTTTGTCCTGCTCAACCTTAAGTTTTAAAAAATGACTATAGTAAAGCAAAAGCTGACAGCTAAAAACAGTGATAGAAGAAAATTAAAAGTATTAACATTTTATTTTAACTAAGAATACAATACAATACAACCATACAAAGAGAGCCAACCATAAGTGTTAAATGACCCAATCTAATCATCAATTTGGAGCCAAGTTCCTGAAAAAGTTTCAATCAAACTTACCTACGTCAAAAAATTATCTTATTCCTCAAAAAAATCACCATAGTCTTTTCCTTTATGTTGGCATTATCGGTTTATATGTATATACAAAACACTTGACCTCTGTTTGGACAAAACAACAAAAAAAAAAAAATACAATCTCAAATCATTTCATATGCCAAAAAAGAAAGAAAACTCCCCAATTGCAATGCAAGCTATGCCAATAGCTCGAGAAATATAATGTTGTTGCTAGCTAATAAATATAATGCCATTTTATATAGTATTGTGCATAAAATAAATACAGAGTGTAACAATATAATTATACCTAGTTACCTACTTATACTATAGATTCTTGTGATATGGTCCTTTCCAAACCCCGTGTATTGCGAGAGTTTTAATAAACCTAACTGTTCTTTCATTTTTTATCTACTTATACGGATCAATGGAAGCTCGGAAGAAATTTGAAAATCCACATGAAGAAAGAAAAATATTATTATTATTTGTTATATCAATACAAATACACAACTGAAAAATTAAAATACAATGATAAAGTAAGTGGTCAGAAAATTGAATTAAGGAAAGAAAAATTGAAAAGAAAAACAAATATTCCTATCTTCTCCTCATGCCAATTCAATCACCACACAAAATAACTTCTTTTATAAAAGTGTATTCATTAACGAAAAAAAAGTTGATTTTAAACTCCTATATAATTTGTATTAGGATATATATGATTCATATTTTTTAAAAATATATATTATTTGAGAAAAATATCTTTTATTTTTGAAAAATAGGGCAGTTTGTGGTTTGTCCAAAATATGACTCTACGGCAAACTATGATAGTTTTTACTTTGCCCACAACTTTTTAAAAAAGAAAAAACCTGTCGTTTGCCACAATATGATTTCAAATATAAGGCAACTTTGTATTTTGCCAAAAAACACACTTATGGAGTTTTTGTTTCATTAGGACTCTTGTGGCAGATTAATTTGCCAAAATAATTATAAGATCTTTTATTTTTTAAAAATATATATTATTTGAGGAAAATATAATTTTGTATAAAATAGAAATTTTTAATGAAATACAAAAATTTTAAATAATATTTCTAAAGATTTTCATACTTTTAATATATTAGAGATAAGAGATTAGAGATTAGAGATAAAAGAGATGAATTTGAAAATAAATTGATAACAAAATTATGACAAAAAATAATCAAATTTTGTATGACGTCCAAATGAAAAAAAAGACATAATCATAATAAAAAAGGTAAAATGTGACAGACAATTTTGGAAATGAGGAAATATTTTAGCTGGGGGTGGTGCATTTGGCTTTGAACATAATTAATGTTTCGAAAATTGTTTATTCTCAAATGAAGGATAGTCGGTGGGAAAAAAAGATGAAGGATAGATAGGCATTGATTTATTTATGAAAAAGGTACAAAAATATCCATAATGGATGGAGAATGATTCACATAACATTATTCCATCTATTAATAAATCTAAAACCCTATTTTTTGGGCTCAAGAATATACTCTCTGTTATAAATATATTATATATAGTAAATGTTTACTTTATCATATATAATGAATATCTAATTTATTATATATAGTGAATATATATTTTATCATTTATTGTATATGTTTATTTATAAAAAAATTACAAACCTCAAGATTAGTTTTTCTCTATAAATAAAGGAGTTTTGCTTCATTGTAATATCATTCCTCAAGAGAAGAAATAAGAATTACTCTCTATATTCTCTCTATTCTTCTTCTTGTTCTTTATTATTTTATAACACGTTATCAGAATCTCTAATTTTTTAATCAAGTTTATACTATTATAATAGTACATACATCTTGTGAAATTGATGAAGATAACGTTGCTCAATATAATATTGTTTGATTTATGCCGACACTGATTTGATCTCTAACGTACAGGTTGATGTCGTATTACACAACCATCAAATTAATGATAGGTTCATCAAAAGATTAACTTCATATCATATTCTCATCTTATGGTCATACTTTAACAATATATTATATATTATGCATATGTTTATCTGACAAATATCATATTTTTACCTCTATCTATTAGATAGTTATAGATTTTTATATCTGTATACCATACGTATTTTTAATACTTGTTCACGTGGCCTAGAAGCAAATATATAATAGTGTAATAATTGCTACAGGTAATATAACCATCTATAATCATTCCATTTTTAGTTTTGTTTTTAAAAGGGTCCAGAGGAGTTTCTCGTCTCTTCTCTTTTACATGTGAATTATCTAACAATTTTTTTTGTGGAAATATTTTGTTTGCCTTAAAATTTTGATGCAGTTACTAAAGTTTTATCCTGGATCATGAATATCTAGTTGTTAGCTAGGTATGGACTTACGTGATGTATAAGACTAATGGACTTATGTTTCATCTTGCTTAAAAAAAAGATAAAGACATCAGGTTAGAGTCCCGATGCACCATGATGAAGATGTTGGGTTTAAATCCCATCGATTTATACCCTAAGATGCCTCTTTATATGGATAAGATATTGAGTTAGAATCTCAATATACCATACTGATGATATTATGATGGTTAAGGCAAAATAATGAGTATTTGGTGAAAAGTCATGAAATCTGATCCATTGAATATGCTCCATTCTATAAAGTGAATGTGGTAGCAATATATGATAAGTCCAAAATATGAAAATTTACTTCATTCTTGAGGTGTATGTGGTAACAGTGCATAATATGTCTGAAAGAAGACAAGTGATTGAATGCACGAATATAAGTGTGAAGGGACAATATGATAATGATCATCAAAAGTTATGATATTTTCACACGCATATTATGATCATAAGATATGTTAGAGAAAAATTCTCTACATCATATATATGCCTCGATTTGCTTCTGAAGTAGCAAAATCTTGAAAGAAGTTATAAGCTATCATAATTTGATAGGCTTAAGGCGTGATTATATTCCATTCCTGGGGAATGGGAAACTTATTAATGTAAACGTGCACTTGATTGTGATTGTATCACAACTCACCTTCGAAAGAGGTTGAATAATTTTGAAATCTGCTTCTGAAGTAGTAAATCTGAAATTTATTCATGTAATAGTAAGTCTGAAATTTACTAAAGAAAAAGTACATGTCATGGTAAACTTGGAGTTTACTAGAATAAAAGTTCATAAATCGATATGAACGATTGTGACATCTCGAAGATGTGCATGTATTGAAGAACTAGAAGATTCTTCAAGAATTGTTTATGTCGTTTATTCTCATGATAAGTTGGTTGGACCAACTAATATTGGAATTGCATCCCTTCAAATCTGAAAATTATAAAAGGTGAATAAGGGCTCGTTCATCTATCATATGATATGTTAAAATGATGCATCAATAAGATGATCACATGTACATTTATTGTCAACCTGCAGTTTGACATTCATAAAGTTGCTTGCTAAATAAAATTGAGTTAAGCATGACTTTCAGATTGTGTAATCAAAATAATTCATCTTCATGATGATGGTTTAGCATTAAATGCCTTCGATAAATATCTAAACCATTGTTAATGAGAATAAAATTTCATGCATTGGTCTGAAATATGATATATTGCAATAGTACTTGTATGCATTAGATCAATAAATTGTGATTATTTCTTCTCTCTCAATTGGTTCAAAGTCAGGAACCAATTATTTCATCTAATAATTTTGATGTGCGGTATACGATTAATGAATATACTATAATGCACAAAGATGGATTCCTCAAAGAAGATGATGTATGTTAGCTTTCCTAACATAAGGGGGAGATTATAAGCGCTATGAAATATATTAGGAATTATCACCAGATCTTCATCCAAAAGATAATTCAAGTCAAATACTGAAAGCATCTCATATTAAGCGTAAGTGCTCTTATTTTGTGTTCCTAAAGGACAAAGTCTATGCATGCATGAAGCATGGTAGACTAATTGGTTTCAAATGAAATAGTTCTTGAAAAATAAGGAGCAAATAATCATAATAAAAAGGTAATGACCTCTTGAAGAGCCTACAACATAATACTTCATGAAACCTTATGAGAGGTTCATGTACCTGAAAATAATGAAGTGATGAGATCTTAAAATATTATGTCGCATTGTGAACCGATATGAAATGATATATCATCAATATCTTTGACACAATATTGACGCAATATTGTGAAAGATTACGAGGATCTGAATTCTACGTTTATTTAAGCATACTGACGTAGAAACATTTATCAAGTGATATGAAAGGGTGAATCTTGGTAAATGAAAACTTATTTGATTTGCAGTCCAGACACTTGAAGATGTCACACATAAAATGTTGAATATTTTCACTTGACAAAATTTGTATGAAAACTTCTTTAAGGATTCAAAATATAAAAGTTTCTGGGAAACTTATTGATAATCCTTATATTGTATAAGCTTATAGCTTAAAAATTATTGAAACTCTTGGAGAGTTTTCAAAGCAATAGATTATTTGCTGAAATGAGAAATATACTGAATTAGATTGTTATGAAGTACCATATCTTAGTGCAAGTGGTTCACTCATGTATCTTGCAAATATTACAAGGCCCGATATAGCCTTTTCAGTCAATTTGTTAGTAAGGTATATTTCTGCTCCTACTATAAGACATCAAAATGGGATAAAACATATGAGCTTGTTTTATTCTAAAGATTGCAGTCCTGATCTTATTGGTCATGCTATGGTACTTATCTAACCCGCATAAAGCTCAGTCTCAAATAGGCTATGTGTTCATATATGGTGGTCCTGCAATATCTTGGAGATATACAAAGCAGTCTATCGTAGCCACTTCATCGAATCATGCTGAGATAATAGCTATTCATGAAGCAACCCGAGAATGTGTATGGTTGATGTCCATGATACATCTCATTTGAGAAAAATGTGATATGAAATATGACAATCTACCCACAATTTTATATGGAGATAATGCATCATGCATAGCACATCTTAATATAGAATGAAGCACAGTTCATCAAAGCTTTTTTACATACATGAGCTACAAAAGGAATAGTGATATTAACGTGCAAAAAATTCATTCAAGTGATAATATGGCTGATTTATTCACCAAGTTTCTTCCAACTACAACTTTCAAGAAGATGGTGCACAAGATCGAGATACAAAGGCTCAAAGATGTTCTCATTAGGGGAGTTAATACGCGTTGTACTCATTTTTCCTTACGAGGTTTTGTCCCACTGGGTTTTCCTTGTAAGGTTTTTAATGAGGCAACCTATATGCGTATTGTTAGAGATGTGTACTCTTTTTCCTTCACTAGATTTTTTTCTTCCACTGAATTTTTTCTAGTAAGGTTTTAACGAGGCATATTATCTATCAATTAGACATTCAAGGGAGAGTATTATAAATATACCATATATAGTGAATATCTATTTTACCATATATAGTGAATACCTACTTTATCATATATTGTGTATGTCTATTTATGAAAAATTTACAAACCCTAAGGTTAGTTTTTTCCTATAAATAAAGGGGTTTTGCTTCAATGTAATATCATCCCTCAAGAGAAGAAATAAGAATTACTCTTTCCATTCTCTGTACTCTTCTTCTTGTTCTTTATTCTTTTATGACATCCTCAAGAAAGTGTTAGTTTGAGGTACATTCTTAAGCTAAAAGATAAGGAAAAATTACATAAACTAGCATTCTTAAGACTATAATTACAATAAATAACAATATTTTTTTTAAATTACAACTTATAGCAAAAATAATAATATTTTACCCACTATTTAGAGAGGCGCATGTGTTTCTTCCATCAGTTTACCTTTTTCCTTTTTCCAAGCAATATTTACTTCTCTCCAATTAACTGTATCTTTTTTTTTTTTCAATTTCCACTTTTATCTCTCAATCTGTTGATAAACATTGTGCTCCATCAAATAAGATAAGTTAAATTTTTTTTACAGTATTTGTATGTTATCTTTTTATGTAATTTATTTTTTTTGTATTTTTTTCTTCAACCGTCTTCTTCCCTTTTGGGGAGGGGGGGGTGTGATTTTTTTTATTGAAAGATTGTGGAGGTCTACTATAATGGATGAATATGTTATTTGATGGGGTACGTTATAACAGAGGGATACGTTATTTGATGGATTTTTGTGATTTTTTTTCGTTGAAAGATTGTGGATTTTTGTGTTAAGAAAATTTGTACTCCTATTCAGTTGAACAAAGAAGTTGGCACAGAAGAGGTGAAATTGAAGTGTTGTGACGAGCCAGAAAATATTGGGAAAATCATGAAACGGAAAACATTGAGAAAACCTTCCATCTTCAAAACCCCCAAATCTGCCAAAATATGTGAAAAAGAGGAAGTCAAACAAAAAGGAAGAATATGTATTTTTTTCAGTTGTGCATATGTATTTATGAGTAATACATATGAATTTTTTCAGTTATGCATATATATTTATGAATAATACATATGTAGTTTACCAGATTGCATATGTATTTATGACTAATACATATGTATTTTTTCATATATGCATATGTATTTTTGAATAATACATATGTATTTTCAATTTATTCATACGTTTTTATGGGGCTACATGCTATATTTATTGATTTGGAAATATGTGTTTAGTCCTGCTTAGATTTTTATAGATGCATATGTATTTATGAATAATACATATGTACTTTTTCAGTGTGCATATGTATTTATGACTAATGCATATGTATTTTTTCAGTTATGCATATCTATTTATGAATAACTCATGTGTACTTATGATTAATGCATATGTAATTATGGATGATGCATAGTTTTCGTCATAAGAATATTTTTGATGTCTACATTATGAAGAAGAAATGTGTAGTTCAAGCGCAATTAGACAAATGTATTATGTCACTTTTTGTTATAGAGATTTTATGTCTTATATGTCTATATATACATATGAGTTAGATATGTATTTTTGTAAATACATATGAAGATATATATATATATGTTTTGTACTGTAAATACATACGCAGATCTGTATGTCTATGTATTCTGTATATTTTTTGAATATTTATATGTGATATAGATATGTGTCTTTTAAAAATAAAAGCAAGAGATAGAAGAGTAAAAAATGAAAAAAATAAAAATAGAAAGGAAAAAACAAAAAATAAAAATCCAAACAAAAAGAAGTGAAAAACAAAAAAAAACAAAAAAAAAAGGAAAAAAAAAAAAAGAAAAAAAAAAATAATAATAGAAAAAAAGAAGAAGAAAACGAGAATAGGAAAAGAAAAAGAAAAAGAAAAATATGAGAAAAGAAAAAAAAGAAAATGGAAAAGAAAAAAATAAAGAAAAAAACTAAAAGGGATAAAAAAGAAGAGAAATAAAAGAGTCAAAATAAAGTAAAAGAAAAAAGGAAAAGGAAAAGAAAAAGAAATCAAAATTAAAAAATAAAATGAAAAAAAAAAAAGAAAAATACTCAGAAAAATACCTAACTTTGACCGGATTTTCAGTTGAGCATACTGAACTTTGCGGGGGTCCTATTACCCCCGTAGACTTTTTAAAGTAGTTTAATTCCCCCCTCCCCTGAAATGCTATACCCAATTTCGACGGCTGACGGTGTAATACACGCGTCAATCTCATTTTTATACGTGTATTTTTTGGCAGATGGTGGTGTAATATATGCACCAACCTCTTATTTACACGTATCCAAGTGAGCAGATATATGTCATTAAAATACGAAAAAAAGTCTAGGGGTAATAGGACCCCCGCAAAGTTTAGTATGCTCAACTGAAAATTCAGTCAAAGTTCAGATATTTTCGTGAGTATTATCCCAAAAAAAAAATGAAAATAGAAAAAAAACAGAAAAATATAAGAAAGGAAAAAAATAAGAGAACAAAAAAAAAACTAAAAAGGATAAAAAAAAATAAAAAAAAAGAGAAACAGAAGAGTCATATTAGGAAAAGGAATATTTACAATTCGATGTAACATGAATTAAGGGACGGTTACTTCCCTTATTTAACTCTAGCTGATGGGAGTTAAAATAGAAACTAATATTCAATTTGTATATGTATTTATATAGCAATATTTTATTTAAATACAAAATACTATTTGCTATTTTTTCTAATTATGGAACAGTTGCTATAAAAATTATAATTATAGCTGTTAAGTTACTACTTTTGAAAATTTTTCCGAAAATTTTTCCGAAGTTAATCTACCAATAAATGGATGAAAGATATTTGTGAACATATTTTTCTATACGTAAGAGGTATTTTGGATTCTTCTCTACTATATATCTATAATATATTAAAAGTGTGAAGGCCTTAGATACGTTGCTTGAACTTTTTGCCATTCACTAAAAGTCTCTACTTTAGACAAAATCGTCTTTTCACTATTTTTTTCTAATATTTAGGATTTGAAAATTAATTAAATATATTTATGCTAAAACTTTTCCTTATTAGAAATCATCACAATTAATGGCAACTAATACTATTTTCATTAGTTTAAGAATTCTAAATTAAATAAATTTGATTTTAAGAAGATTTGAAAAATTTAGAAATAAATATAAAAGCGTTAGAATAAGATAATTTAAGAGTTACCAAATTTTTAATAGTTTTAAGTACGTAATAAGAATGTAATCAATGATTTTATAAAAGTTTGACTTTAAAAATAAGAAACAACAACAACAACAACATACCCTGTGGATTACCACATAGTAAGGTCTGGGGAGGGTAGAGTGTACGCAGATCATACCACTACCTCCGAAGAAGTAGAGAGGTTGTTTCCGATAGACCCCCGGCTTAGGGCCGATAACAGTATAGCAAATCACAAAACATAAATACGTATAGACTAGTACATTATCCGAAATAAACTAACACCGGTATCCACAAGGTAATATAACAACCACCAGATACTACTAAAAACTATCTAACCGAAAACATAGACATCACTCAACACCCACGAACAAGAAACTTCAAACACAAATAAAGAAACGCTCCCACCCCTAACCTTTTACCCTAATCCGCATCCTCCACACCTTTCTATCAAGGGTCATGTCCTCTGTCAGTTGTAACTGCTCCATATCATGCTTAATCACCTCTCTCTAATATTTCTTCGACCTACCTCTACCCCGCCTAAAACCATCCATACCCAGTGACTCACACCTCCGCATTAGATCATCAGAGTCCCTCCTCATCACGTGCCCGAACCAATATAACTGCACTTCTCGCATCTTGTCCTCCACCGAAGCCACCCCCACCTTCTCCCAAATAATCTCATTCATCACCCTATCTTTCCTGGTATGGCCACACATCTATCGCAACATCCTCATCTCCGCCACCTTCAACTTCTAGATGTGGGAGTTCTTAACTGGCCAACACTGCGCACCATACAACATAGTTGGTCAAAATGTCACTCTGTAGAACTTACCTTTATGCTTGGGGGGCACCTTCTTATCACATGAAACTCCCGAAACGAGCCTCTATTTCAATCACCCTGCCCCAATATAATATGTCGCATCTTCGTCAATCTCGCCATTGCCCTGAATCATAGACCCTAGATACTTGGAACTTTTCCTCCTCTGAATGGCCTGAGAGTCCAACTTCACAACCACATCAGCCTCCTGCGACATATCACTAAACTTACGCTCCAAGTACTCCATCTCAATCATTCTCAACCAAAATCCTTTGGACTGAAGGGTCTTCTCCAAATCTCTAACTTATCATTAACTCCTCCCCGGATCTCGTCGATCAATACCACAAATATGACTCTCTCTCTCTCTTAGCCTCTGGCAGCAAGAAAAAGTAGTACTGCATCACAATTGTAATAGTGATGATCGATCAACCACTTAAAAACTTCTGGTGCTAAAATATATATGCGCTTACACTAAAATATATGTTTATGTTATACATTATTATATTAAAATGTGAGAGATCTTTGAAAAGTGAATTGAACTTTTTACATTCACTAAAAATCTCCGTAATAAATAAAATTATTTAATTTTAAATAATTAAAACATTACACGTGCGAGGCACGTGCGGTTAAACTAGCATATATTAACGTGTGAAGGGCCTTAGAAATATTGTTTGAACTTTTTGTCCTTCATTAAAAGTCTTTCCTTTAGACAAAATAGTCTTTTTTTACTATTTTTTTCTAATATTTAAGAGTGAAAATTGATTAAATATATTTATGAATAAACCTTTCCATATTAGAAGTCCTCAACATTATTGACAACTAATGTTTTTTTCATTAGTTTAAAAATTTTAAATCAACTACATTTGATTTTAAGAAGATTTGAAAAATTTAGAAATAAATATAAAAGCGTTAGAATATGAAAAATTTAAGAAGTATCAAATTTTTAAAAGTTTTAAGTACGTAATAAGAATAGAATCAACGATTTTATAAATATTTGACTTTAAAAATAAGGAACAATTTTAAATATAGAAGAAAAAAATAATAGTACCACAAATGTGGTTTAAATCGATGCGTCTATCTTCGTCTATGTTAGTAAGGGAAAAGGTACTACATGCAAAATGCAAAAGTGATGATCCATCATCCACTTGAATTTTTTGGTGATAAAATATATATGTGTTTACACTAAATATATTTTATGTTTACAATATTATATTAAAGTGTAAAGGAAATGAAAAGTGATTTTAATTTTTTACACTTTATTAAAAATCTCTGCAATACACAAAATCATTTAATTTTAAATCAAATATTACACGTTCAATGCACGTGTGATTGAACTAGTTATATTAAAAGTGTGACGAACCTAGAAATATTGTTTTAACTTTTTGCCCTTTATTAAAAGATCCCGCAATAGACAAAATCGTCTTTTCACTTATTTTCTTCAATATTAATTAATTATCTTTATAAGATTGACTCCTAAATTATAAGAAATTAAAAGACTCCTACAATGACTCCTAAAATTTATTGTAGGGAAAATTCTTGAAGATCGAATTTAATTGAATTTAAAGTATGATTTGTATTAGGACTCCTATGTTATAATCAAGTAATGAATCCTACGATTATTTTGCCCAAAAATTATTATAATAAAAAAGTTGCTATAATTCCCCCCCCCCCCCCCCCCCCCCCCCTCCTCCGCCCTATTATTTTTCTTTTGTATACTTACAACTTTATTGCAAAAAATAATAATTGTTATAACCTCCCCCCCAAAAAAAAGAAAAAAGGAAAAAAAAAGGAGTGCGGCAAGTTTTAGTTATTTGAACTATGTAGTATAATATATTAATATTTATTAAATAAAATAATACAATGAAAATCACATTATTTTGTGAAGAAATTGTTACCATCATCTAATTACGGCAACTAATTATAGGAGTCTTCTTTTGGTAAAACTTACACACACTCGATATATACACCAAACCAATACATGCATGTCATGTGTTTGAATTTAAAGTTCATGTTACTTAACCATGATTAATCAATATGTATTTTACTTAATTTAATTACATAACCATGGTAAAGAACATTAGTTTGGTGTATACACCGAATGCGTGCAAGTTTTGACCCTTTTTTCTTCTCCTTATAAAATTTAAACACTCCATTCACTTTTAGTTCTAGGACTCTTTCTTATTTTTTCTTCTCATAAATTTACATGTTTCTTTACCGTGTTTTTCCTCTCTCAAATTTTCTCCTCTTTAAATTCTTCGTGTACATGAAATTCTTTTCTTTGTGTATTTAAAAATTCTCTCATTTATAGACAAACACACCAAAAATAATAATATATTAATATATTTCATGAGTCTAAAAAAGTAAAGTGGGTGTAAATCTTACTTCTAACTTTACGTACCTTGCTAGTCAAATTTGTTAATTTTTTTAATTTTATTTTTGTTGCATTTGACTATCTCAAACAAATATGTTTTGCGGTAAATTTGCTAATATATTCTTTAATTTAATTATTATTATTATCGTTATTATAATTATTTCTTGAGTCACATAAGCTAACTAAAACAATCTCTTATCCCATAAAACAGCAATAATAGGGCAGGAATAAGTTGTGTGCGCTACAGATATTAAATGTGCTTGCAGGTTAGGATTTTGATTGGACGTCTACATGTGCATTTTACCAAATAAAAAAGGTAGACAACGGATGTTATCCTTTATTCTCTTTTTGTATAATTTTAAAAACGTGTACTTCTTATTAACAAATATGTATTGTTTGTCTATCCTTTGTTGTACTTTCGAATAATTGTGAAGACATGGACTTTCTTTTGATAAAAAGCTATGTGCTCTTCTGGTGAAAAAAAAAAAATAATAAAAGAATTTTTATGAAAAATTATGTTTAAAATTTGTTTGACAATTGATATACAAATTTTCTTTTTACAATTATATGCTATACAATAGGAAGGGCCAAACGTGCAAGATACGTTTCCAAAGACTAGTATTCTAATATATGGAAGAGTGGAAAGTCGGTGAGGATCATCATGTCTGCTTGTTTTGTAATTTTACTATACAATTCTTGATTAATTATTATATATCATTTACGTATTTAAAATTAATAATATTTTGATAAAAAATAAAATAAATATTTATGGCATGTCTGCTTCAGCCGCTTCAACCACAGTTTTACTATTTTATTCCTAATTAATTATTATAAGTCATCTAAGTAAAAAATAATAGTAAATTAACTATTAAGGTTCAAAATTAACTTGACATCTTATATGAGGCCTGCTTAAACTTTTTCACACCTATTTTTTAAAGTAATTTTGCAATATCACTTCTAATAAGTTATTATGAGTCATTTAAGACATGTTCGCTTCGCTGCTTCAACCATGATTTTACTATATCAATCCTAATTAATTATTATGATTATCTAAACATAAAAAAAAAATATTTCTTAAAAAGGTAAATAGACACAAAATGATAAGTCAACATAAAAAATTTGATTGACTATCGAAATTATATTAGTGTCATATAAATTGTGATGGGACTGAGGAAGACATAAAATAACATATATTATTTGAAAATGAGATAAATGTATTGTAAATAACAATATTAAGAACTTAACATAAAAATATATGTATAAAAAATTTGATTGACCGTCTAAATTAATTTGTGCACATAAATGGGACGGAGAGAGCCTTACTGAAAAATTATGTAAAAAATATTATAAATCACATAATCAACAACTTAAAAAATTTAAACGATATAAAATATTTGGCTGACTCTCAAAATTATATCAGTGTCACTTAAATTGAAATAGAAGAAAAAGTATTATAAATCACAATAATTAAAAACTTAAATAATTTTAATGACTGATTATTTGAAATTCTATTCGTGTCACATAAATTGAGATAAAAAAATAACATATATTAAGTCCGTGCTAAACAACTAGTTTATATAAACAATGCTTTCATTACAACTTTTTTGAATTATCTATTTATCCATGATCTTAACATACTAGGAGGATCCCCCCGCCCCCCAACCCAATCTAAAAAATGATTTTGCTTTTACCAAGAAAAAGTAGAATAACATACATGTTTACAAGCACACACTATTCAAATCTTGCATTAACCTGATGAAAGAGCTTCAACTAATAAAGAGAGAATTTATGTTGGAGTTAATTTCTCATATTGTCATTGAACTATTGATAAAATTCTATAAAAATCCTTGTTATTATTTTTTATGATAAAAATATTGTTAAACTATTACTTTATCTCTTGTATTATCATCATAACATTTTAAGCTATAAAATTCACGTAATTAAGTTTAAATTTGATGATAAATTCATTAAATTATACTCCCAATATATAACAAAAAGTGGGTCTAATATAAAAACAATGAAATCTACCAAAATGAAATATATATTTAAATAAACAAAAGTTATACATAGTGAGATGTCAAAAAAAAAAAAACATGAGGTGTTATAGAACCATTCTTTTTTAAAAAAGTGGCCATTCTCTCCGTTTTATATTATTAATAGACTTTTCTCTTTAAATGTCTCACTTATCAAGTCAGAATTTGAAGTTTATAAATTCTGAATTTTAATCTTTTTTAAAATTAGAGAAAAGACATAATTTTCCCCTTGAACTTATCCGCTCAACTCACTTTAGCACTTAATTTACCCCCTTAACATTTTTAAAGTGTATTATTTTCACCCCTCAAAGTTGAATACCACTCTCACAACGGAGAGTGTGTTACACTCGCCCACACATCAATGCCACGTCATTGCTACGTAAGAAATTACTATTTTTTTTAATAAAATTAATCCTCCACACATTATTGTTATATAATTTTTTGAAAAAAAATAACAAATATATATATATATATATATTAAATAAAAAATGCACCCCCCATTTTCTTTCTTCTTCACACCCCGCCCTGCCCACCCCACCCCTCTTTACGTTTCTCTCCCTCCTAGCACTGCTCCCCCCACCAGCTCTCCTCCTCTATCAAACCCATCTTACCTTCATTGTTTTCTATTTTCCTCCATTAACAACCTCCTACCCCACCTTCAATTTCAATTTTCCTCCACCTCCACCCCTCATTTTCCTTCTTCTTCGAACCACCCACCCCGCCCCTTTTTTTTTTCTCTTCTTCCAACCAAACCCCATCCCCACCTTCAATTATTTTTCATTTTTCTTAATTAATACCATTAGAGAAGAATCACAAAAATATCAAATTAAAATTTTTTCTCCATTAAACACCATCTCAACCTTCAATCAAACTCTCTCAACGTTTTCAACCACCAAATTCACCCTTAAAGATGTAAACATAAATAAAGAATAGAGAAGGAACAATGAACTTTAAAAATGAAAGTTACGAAAATTTCTTTCAATTTTGTTATTCTTCGAACTGAATTAATGAAGCAATTTAATGTCTTCAATTTCTTCGTTGGAGAATGTATTAATGGAGGAAAATGAAAAGAAAAATGGAGGAAAGTGTTGTTGGAGGATGTATTTGAGGTTGTTAATGGAAGAATTAATTGTTGTAGAAAATGAGTGTTGTTGTTTATTGATGTATTGGAGAATAAAATGGTGTGGGGTGTGGGGTGTATGTGTGCGGGGTAGGGATGAGAGGTGAAAGGGGTGGGGTTATTGAAGAAGAAAGGAGTATTTTCTGTTAATATATATATATATATATATATATATATATATATATGTGTGTGTGTGTGTGTGTGTGTGTGTGTGTGTGTATGTATGTATGTAAAATAAGTGGGAAAGGAAGAAGAAGAAAAATCTGTTTTTAAATAATAAACGCGTCTTTTTTTTTTTAAATGTCACGTTAGCATAAGGGGTGAAATAAAAACACTTAAAGATGTTAAGAGGGGTAAATAAACGAAAGCTTAGTTTAAGTGCTAAAGTGAGTTGGGAGGGCAAGTTCAGGGGGGAAATCATGTCTTTACTCTTAAAATTAATGAGTTCTATATTATTAATACGTATACATTCAATAAATTTTTATATAAAAAAGTTATAGTATATTTATATATATATATACACCCAAATTTGCTCACAGTCCTGAACTCAATTTTAGTGTATTTTTATCACTTTTTTTTGCTGACATGAAACATCTTGTCAACCTTTTTAGCTAACATGACAGTTGACCTCATTTTTTGTAATAAAAGCACCACGTCAACACAAAAGAGTGACAAAAGTACGCTAATATAGAGTTTAGAAGGTAATAAAACTGCTGTAAAGTTGGAGTGTGTCGTAACAACTTTGACCACAATTCGAGGGGGTAATTGGATGCTTATCTCTAGTTTATATTTTGCTTTTGTTTACTTATTTAAGAAAAGGGAGAGTATTAACTAATCTTTCTGCCTTATATATTCTAAGCTATTTGTCAATTTACAAGAGTAAAATAAGATTATTCTTTATCATGGTAAGAGGGCGAGGCAAAGGATGGGAAGACCCCCTAAAGTCATTCTTACGAAAGCTGGCACGTTGAGTGCATCTAAAGGAACAAGTAATGATAGTCAATGTCAGCTGGAGGACACACTGGGAACATTTAAAGTGGGAAACTCGTCTGCATCTCCAACTCAATCCACCATAAGAACTACGGCAGGTACAACGGTAGGGCAAACGAGTGCCGAAGGATCAAATCTGGGCAAGCAAAGCAATGGAACAGTAATGGAGGCCATTAGCCCTAGCCCATCGACAGTAACAGAGACATGTAGTGGGATGGAAGATGATCTAACTACGAATTCACCTGTGAAAAATGATAATCCAACCTCCTGGACAAATCTGTTCAAATAAAATTGAGCAGCTGATTGTAAATGGTAATATTGTAGTCCAATTAGACAAAATGAAGTAGCACAGGAGGCTGCGAAGTGGATATGTGCATTGGTTGTATATGCAATTGGTGAAACCCCAGGGTATAATGCTATGAGTTGATATATCCGCCAAAATTGGACTAATGTAGCTGAGCCTAGCATTTTACTACATGATGATGGATATTATCTGGTTAAGTTTCAATCGATGGAAGATATAAAGCTGATCTTTTATGGTGGACCTTATACCATGAATTTCAAACCATTGATACTGAAACAATGGTCCCCTGACCTAAATTTTGCTACAGAATTTCTTACTGATATTCCACTATGGGTGCTATTTCCAAGACTTTCAATGAAGGGATGGAGTTGTGACTCCATAAGTCGGCTAGCTAGTGCTATCAGAACTCCTCTTTTTGCTGATGAGTGAACCACCAAATAGATGAGAGTTTCCTTTGCTAGAGTTTTAATTAAGGCGAATATGACTAAACCCCTACCCATAAAGATTCTAGTGAAAGATTCCAGTGGTAGAGAATATAAGCAGATGGTTGATTATGATTGGAAACCCTAGTTTTGCAGAAAATACATGAAGATTGTCCATGTATGTCAGCCTGCAAGGTTGCCTGATGTTAAGCACCAGGAACAACAACATTATCAGCATAGAAGTCGAAGAAGAAGGCCTAGGAAAGTAGTTCAAGTGTGGTAGTATAAGGGAATTATAGAAAGATCTCCACCAGTGCAAATAGAGTCTATTTTTCCTGCAAAGGGAGAGTCTACACATCCTCCTATGATTTCAAACTCGTCTGAGCTTGAGAGAAGTACACGAGAGAGAGATAAGTATCAACCTTATGGAAGTACAACACAACATACTCAAAGAAGAGAGAGCCTTCCCAGCTTGTTGTTTGATGAGAATGAATTTCCTGTACTCAGCTCAGCTAGAACAAAAAGCAGAGGTAATGTGTTATCGCAGGAAGGTATTGGTGCATCTAGTTCCAATATCAGAGATAGATGTGGAATATCTACTTTACCTCTATGACTTGGATGTTCTAGAATGTGAGGGGCTCCAACAAATGGTACAAACAAAAGGAGTTGAACTATTATTTGAGTTAGAAGTGTTAAACTAGCTGGATTTGTGGAAACCAGAGTTAAACAACACAAGACACAAAGGATTATGCAGAATATATTGCCTGGATATAGTAGTTTAGACAATTATCAAACAACTGTTAATGGTAGGATTTGGTTACTATGGGATAGTAGTATCTATAATGTCACTCCTTTGAGAATAGAGGCCTAACTAATTCACAACTTATTGGTTGATAGATAAGATGAAACTGAATGGTTGATTACTATTGTGTATGGCTTTAATACCTTGAAACAAAGGAAGGGTTTATGGGACACACTTGCTGAGATTGCACAGACCATCACTAGACCATGGTTAATTAGTGGAGATTTTAACTCTATGCTGTATACGCAAGATAGAAATTTTGGAAATCAAATAACTCAGGCTGAGATCAAAGATTTTACAGAGTGCATACTATCCCTAAATCTTACTGAATTATCATGGTCAGGAAATTACTATACGTGGATAAATAATCGATAAGGAAAGGATAAGATTTATAACAGAATAGACAAAACATTTTGTGATGATAGATGGATGCACAACTGGGGATATGTAATTACTGAATATGATGTACCAAATGTTCCAGACCATTGTCCAATGTTACTGAAAGTGAGGAGACAACATATGAGAATCAAGAGTCCATTTGGATTTTTTAATATTTGGACAAGTCACAAAGAATTTTAGAATATTATTGTTGATATGTGGTCAACCAAGCTAGATTGCTGGAAGGTGCGAGTATCTGGCTTAAATTGAAGTTAATGAGACCTCAATTACAAAGATTAAATCAAGATAAATTTAAAGGAGTGACTCAGAAAATTGAGCAAGCTAGAATAGAGCTTAATCATGTCTAAAATCAACTCATCAGGCAGCCAGCTGACCATATTCATGACCGGGAAAAAGAATTACTTAGAGACTTAGAAAAATGGTCCCTTATTGAAGAGAGCATCCTAAAGCAAAAAGCAAGAGATAAATGGATCAAGATAGGAGATTCTAACTCCAAATACTTTTCAGTTGTTGTGAAAGACAAGCAAAATAGGAAGATGATCACTGAACTTACTTCTCTTACTGGTGATTTATTGACTACTAATGAAGACATTAAGAGAGAGATACTATAGTTCTATAAGTGTTTGATTGGAAAACCTTCTAATTCTCTACTAGCTATTAATAGACTCTTTATGAAGAATGGAACAACACTTTCCTATGAGCAACAATTAATGTTATGCGAAGAGGTTACTGATGTGGAGATAAGGAAGCTTTGCAGAATATAGATGATGAGAAGGCACCTGAGGTGGATGGTTATAATTCTCTCTTTTTCAAAAAGACTTGGAACATAGTTAAGGAAGAAATTATGCAAGCAGTGAAAGATTTCTTTACTACAGGAAGGCTCTACAAAGCAATTAACTGCACAACTGTAACACTGGTTCCAAAAACTGTTAAACCTAAGACTGTTAAAGAATTTAGGCCTATTGCATGCTGTACTGTCCTTTATAAACTCATATCCAAGGTTTTAGCTGCTAGGATGCATAAGATTATGAATGGATTAATCCATGTGTCACAGACAAGATTCATTCCCGGAAGGACTATTGCTGATAACATCATTATTGCTCATGAGCTAGTCAAAGCATACTCCAGGAAGCATATATCCCCAAGATGTATGATCAAGATTGACTTGAAGAAGGCTTAGGATTTAGTAGAATGAGTGTTCCTGAGGCAAGTTTTAGAAGAACTCAAATTTCCCGAGAGGTTTATTAACTGGATACTTGAGTGTGTTACCATTGTAACTACTCAATTATTGTAAATGGAGAACCTACACCCTCCTTTGATGCTGCTAAAGGGATGAGGCAAGGAGATCCTATCTCTCTTTAATTGTTTGCCATTGCGATGGAATACTTAAGTAGAACCTTGCAACACTTATAATATGAACCAACATTTAAGTATCATCCCAAATGTTTTAGACTGTGTCTCACTCATTATGTTTTGCGGATTATCTTCTATTGTTTCTTAAAGGAGACTTGGCTTTAGTACAAGCTATTAGTTCCTGTTTCAGCACCTTTTCTCGAGCCTCTGGATTGCAAGCTAACATTGACAAGAGTGCTGTATACTTTGGTGGGGTTACTCAATTAGTCCAAGATAGTATCCTTTAACTACTTGGGTATATCCTTAGAGAATTTCCTTTTATCTTGGCGTCCCTCTGGCAACTAAAAAACTTACTGTGTTGCAATGGCAACCCCTAATAATAAAATAGTTGGTCAGATCTCTAATTGGACTACTAGAAAATTGTATTATAATGGTAGAGTTCAATTGGTGCAATTAGTCCTATTTGGAATCCAAGCGTACTGGGCTCAATTTTTTACCCTTCCATCTAAAGTCACCAATACTATTAAAGGATATTGCAAAAGTTATATATATGGTCGGGGGTGAATACAATCACTAAGAAGACACTAGTGGAATGGGACAAAATATGTACACCTAGATCTTGGGGTGGGTTGAACCTTACTAATTTGAAAATCTGGAACAAAGTTGCTTTCTCCAAGATTAGTTGGGATTTGTCTCACAAAGAGGATAAATTATGGATAAGGTGGATTCACTCCTATTATATTAAGGGACAAGATTTTCACGCAATGTCTATTCCAAAGAAAGCTAGTTGGATGCTTAGAAAATTTTTTGAATCCAGAAGGTGTTAAGAGTGCTATCACAGGTATTAAGAATCAGAAACAACAAAGATTTACAAGGGCAGTTTATTTGCAGCTGCTTGGTGACATGCCCAGAGTCCCATGAAAATGCTTATTATTCTAAAATGCAGCTAGGCCTAAAGCTTTGTTTACCATGTGGTTATGCCTACAAGGTAAGTTTTTGACAATGGACCGGCTTATAAAATAGGGGATTGATGCAGAACCCGTATGTTTTCTATGAAAAAATACTATGGAATCTCGCAATCACATATTGTTCGAATGTCCTGTCATAAGAGATTTATGGGATAAACTCCTTAAGTGGATGGGCAAACAAACTGGAGTGCCATCATCATGGGATCAACATATAAAGTGGCTGCTAGTGCATGGCAAAAGTAAAACAATTGGAGCTCAACTATTTTGATTGATCTTTGTAGAGACTTGTCATGTTATATAGATTGAGAGGAATCACTGACTATATTACAATGGAGGAAGGACCAAAGAAGCCATGGACAGAGAAATAACACATGTTTGCATGCTCAGAGCTCCTTCTAAAGCTTGGATGGTAATTCAATCGTGGCAATTGTGACTAAGTTGAGATATAATAGATGAATTGGATGGTAGTTGAGGAGTACATAGATGGCGCTGACTTATAAAGCCCTATTATGTCTTTTGATGGTATTTTTGTTAGATGAATTAGAGATTAGCATACCGTGTCAAGTATAGCTAGAGATTGTAATGTTCAATGGTGGTTAATAAAAATTGTTAGTTACATAAAAAAAAATTACAAGGTAAATTAGTAAATTATTCTTTTTATTTATAACATTTTATGGGATGGGTAGAGAAAAGTGGATAAATAATATGAAATGGATAGAGTGACATGTTAGTTTTCTTTAAAAAAATGATCCTATAAAATCTCATATTTTTTATTTATTTTTTTAACATCTTAGCATGCAGAATTTGTCTTTATTTAAAATTTATTTTATTTTGATGGATTTCATTGCTTTTATACTATAATCATTTTTTATTATGTATTGGGTGGTATAATTTAATAAATATGTTATTAAAATTGAACTTAAAATATTACGTAAGAAAATTAAGTGAGTTTAGTAGCTTAATATGTTAGAATAAAATAAAGTAATAATTCAAAGATATTTTTTGTCATAAACAAAATAAAAGTGACTTTTATGGAATGTTGTCAGCAGTTCAATGACTATGAGGAATTAACTCTTTATCGAGAACTTGTGTTAGATGTTAACTTAACTTTAGTACCAAAAATTAATGTGTTCCAACAAAATGGTTCCTTAAATTATTCCTGAATAGATCTGATTCTCTAGTCAAAGGGGCACTTTTTATCTTCGTTGCCACGTCCTCAAATTGAGGTATAATATGATTGATATTTGACCTAATTATCTATCGAGCGAATCCTGAATTAAGTGTACTAATTATCAGAATAATTCGATTAGCTGCATAGTAAAATCACTATATATTAACTAACTAAAGTTTCAATTTTAAACTCAAAGCAAATTCATAAAATTCCAAGAAAATACCAAACTGAGTCTAAAACTCCATAATAACCTCCCCCGCCACTCTATCCCGTCCCCATAAAATATTATAAAACTAAGGACATTTCCTAGAATATTAGTAATAAAGATTAAGTTAAGAAGTATCTCTCGTTGAAAGTGCCACAGTTCTAAGATGAGTTAGTTGGGCAAATGCCCACTTTTGAAAACTTACTGTAATATTTCGACACTAGTCTGCAAAAATGAAGTAAATAGACACAATTTATGATGTCATCCATTTGATTTCTAAAAATCAACAAAACTAGGATACAAATCTTCAATAATTGTAATACCCCGGGAAATTTTTTGTTGAAATTTTGTGCGTAAACGTGTTGGGTTTTATCTTCTAGAATGAATTATAAATTTTCCGTGCGGAATATCTTAGATTATGACCCACCATTGTGTAGAGTATCGAATAAGCTTTCCAACGATATGTGGATCATCCAAAACGGACACCCGAGCGACGAGTTACGAACATTCCGATCGAACGGTGAATAGTAGTGAACAGTAAAACGTGCAGGAAAAAGTATTGAGGCCTGACGTATTTTTGCTCCAATTTTAAACAACCATAACTCCTTGTACATAATGATCTGGGTGATCTACTAGATATCAACGGAAAGCTCTGCGAGTCCTCTTTCCAATGAAATTAGTTTCATCCAATTTGTCTATCGGAGCAAAAAGTTATGGTCGATCTACTTCAGCCTATCAAAAGCGAATTTTTGGGACAACTTCAAATGATCATAACTCTTCGTACACAATAATCTGGGTGACATACTATATATCAACGGAAAGATATGAGAGTCCTCTTTCTAATGAAATTGGTTTCATCCAATTTGGATATCAAAGTAAAACGTTATGGTTGATCTACTTCAGACTATCAAAACAGTCCACCAAAGGACAGATTTGAGAATTATTTGATTTTTAGGGGCGTTTTGGTCATTTTCCCTCACCAAAATCCGTCCAAACCCTATATTAAAGCCTATTAAAAGCATTATATGTTATATTTCATCAAATTCCCTCAAAAAGAAAACCCTAAGCTCATACAT